>NC_045951.1:16060606-16363636 GCF_004382195.2 Drosophila sechellia | reverse complement strand
GCGAGTGACTTTTTAGGGATCTGCGATCTAGGATCTATCACGATCGATGGCTGAAATGCTTCTAGCTGCCGATTCCAGCTGCACAGGATTTTTATACGATTCCAGCAGAAATTCCTAACCCAAAGGACAAGCAGCTGATCCTGGCAAATGACAACGCCGGCTGCTCGCTCTCCTTTGTCCTTGCACAATTGCTTGAGGGTTTCCCTCGCACTCTCCCTTTCTCTACCTGAATCCTCTAGCTTTGAATCCTACCTGGAAAATGTTGTCCCACTCAGGTAGACCGCGGAAAATTCGCTCGTATTTCCCTCAACATATCCTGGCAACATGGCACTCTTTTCGGGGCGGGAAGACCGCAAATTTATTAAGCGAGCAGATCCAGCTGCGTACCCATCCGTTTTTGATACGATCCCCGTACCAGATTCCTTCCTTCTTACACTTTTCTTGAGCGTCCTAACATTTCCCTGTTTGGTGGTACGTGCGCCTGGTCGCTTTTCACGCGTCCCACGTTCTCGGAAAAACGCTCTTAATTAGCGAAAAACTATGAAAGCAACGTGGAAAGATCCAAGGACATTTGACATGTCCTTTTGCATCATTATGCTAAAAACGCCGCTCGCAGCGGGGTTGCAGTAGCTAATCACGTCCAGACTAATTGACCGCACCAGAAAGTGCGAGAAGTCATGAGAATTTTCCTTTTCAAAAACATCTTCCTGACTTTTTTAATGAGCCGCACATTAGATTGACATTAGCCAAAAGAGACGAAAAAATCGTGATAATTTAAAAAACATTTGGGTTTCTAGAGGGAAAGAGTTTAAGTTTCTTCTAAATGTATAATAAAAAGTATTATAATTAATATGATTGTCCGATTCCAAAATTGGAAAACCATAGACCATCTCATCATTTGCTTGTAATTAAAGATGAACTATATTTTTTAGAGACCCTAAACATGATTGACTTGCCTCGCTTATCACTCCAAGTAAAATGGGTTCAACTATTAATCTCATTTTTGTCCAGCTGACCCACTGAATGTACATAGCTCCATGTCATCCTCTATTACTGCACTGTCGTCTGTCTGCCCATTCAACTGATTCCCCATTATTTCCCCATTGGTGGTCCATTACTCGCACGCATTGAGGGAAAACCAAAGCGCAAAGAGACGAACTAAAAGATATGGCAAAGGAAAAACGATGCCAAGTCGCGACCTCTGTCATGTAAATCAACCGAAATTCCATTAAAATGTGAACTTAAAGTTCAAATTGCGTTGCGTGCCATAATCTTGCAACATTATCAGTTCATTCGTTCGATTTGGTCAACTGGAAGAGTGACACCGCCGAGGGAAGCACAAAATGAAAATGTGGAAAATCGAAAGCAACTCGACAATGTTGCGTATCGAAAGTGAAAAGAGAGTGTCACACACACATGGGGTTCTAAAGAGTGGGGCTACAAACAATGCGACGCGCATTACAATCCAATTGAATCGGATTTCAAAGTATTACCACGACTGGCGGAAAAGGGCGGAGATAAGTTGTCTGGCCAAAGTGTGGAAAAGTCATGGGGCCAGAGGCATATAAGCCTCCTTGTTGTTCTTGCCGCTGTCCATGGGCTATAACTATGTACTCGTACTATTCCTCCGCTCAACAGAAGCAGGTCAAAGTAATTACAGTTCACTGGAACTGGAGTATCTGGAGGCACTATCTCCAATGCGCATCTTTATAGCTCGCACTGAAAATCTTGACACGTCGATAAATCGTAGGGTTTGAATTGAGATCATTCTGGTAACAAATAATTAAATCTTTGTCTTACTTTTCATTACATTTCTTTATGATCAGAGCAATAAAAAATTAGTAGTTTAGTTTTGAAGTGAAATTTCTTTCACTGCACTTTCGACGCCTTATCAATTAAAACCAAGATTTAAATGTTAAAAACTCCACTTTTATTCATTCTATCATATGGCAGACACATTTCTCATAGCGATCATTGTTAATTAGCTGAGAAATGTCTGCGGAAATGTCTATTCTTTGGCCAAGGGGGGTCAAGCAAACAAAGTTGACGCACCCAAAACGCAATGAAACGCGCTAAAAAGGGAAAATTGTTCCATGTCGCCAAGTCACGCAGTCCAACATATTTTCCGACCCATTCCATGATTCTTTGGGCCGCATATATGAGCGGTCTGTAATTGGTTTTGGCTCGTAAATTAAATCAAATTCGAAACTTGCGTTTGACATGCCATTCGACTTCCTTCTCATAGCCAACACCCCCCCTCCCCCCGCCGTTTCCTTTTTATTATCCCTTAATTTTATTCTGTTCTCTGGCTTTTAGTTCTGCACATGGAAATTGCCGTTAAAACATTAACAATTGACCACAACATGTTGGGGGATATGCCAGCCAAGTGAGGCACTGCACAGTGGAGCAAGATCATTAGAAAACTTTTATATAATATAATAGTATATTAGTCCCTTTAGCTGATTAAACAATTGCAGATGGATAGTTCAATATATATCGTATATTTGATTAAAAAATCCTTAAACTTATGAAACGCATTTAAGAACATCATTTTCTGATTTGAATATTATATGATATATATAAATATTATGCTTGCACTCAAGTCTTTCATTTTTTCCACCACCGTTCTTAAAATCCTACTAGATTATCCTGCCGCATGAGCAACCAAAAAGTTGGCCCAACTAACCACCAAAAACCCTCGTAGATATCCCAGCTTAAGCGCAACAAATAAATTCTGGTGAAATATCTCGTATCTCGGAACACGTCAAGAAACACTTTGAAATGCATAAAAACGCAATTGCTCTAGGCCATTTATTTTGCCCGAGGGAGTGAAAAGCAGGGAATACAGAGTACTAAGTTGCAGTTGGGGGAGATAACCCCATGACGGGAGTGGAAAAGCGACAACTGGCATAAAGTTTCGGGCACAAACTGCCGCTAAAGACGCAACCTGTGTCCATGTTGCTCAGTCTTTTTTTTTTTAATATTTATACATGGTACTTTTAGTATACAAGGGTTTTTTTTATTTAGTTTTTTATTTATGTTATGAAAACTTATGTGATGGTGTGCAAAAAGTTGGCTATGCTATGCTATTTTTCGGCTTTAGTTTTTACCAAGCAAAACTTTTTTGTTTCGATATTGTGATCATTTCGATTTGTATCCCGTTTATATATTTATATACCAACAATCTTTGCTTAACTGGATTGCTCGATATCAAATAGTCGCAACACTGAACTACATATAGCTTTTTACAGTTTTTTTTTTTTGTATTCGCCCATCTAACTGCAGCGAAGCATGAAACGAAAACAGTGCGAAGGAAATGACAGAAGGAGGGTGATGAATAAAGGGGAAAGAGGCATGGAGAGGGGGAAAACAGTAGTTGGGGGAGGAGTGTGGGAGGGTTAACCGATCTGCGTCCTGTTATTATTATTTATTACGTTTCCTGCTGGCTTCCTACCTCTCCCCCTCTCTTTCGCACAACATTGGCTTTGACTTGCGGCCGGAAAAAATGCTGCCTCCTACCGCCAGATGGCGTCTTAGCCATTTATCGTGTGCGTGTGAACGGGCAGTAAAGAGTGCGAGCGGGATGACAGAAGGTGGATAACAAAAAAAAAAAATGAAAAAGGACATTCTATTTTGACATGCACTTTCAGTGTTTTGTGTGCGGGTGCTGTTTATGCTCAATTAAACAGCATATTCCAACAATTTCAAAACACTCCATAGCCCGGACATTCAGATCTACTGATAAGAAACGCTTAAGCTTGTTTATAATTATATGTGCGAGGAAATTTGTCTAGACAGTCAAAACAATAAATAAACTCAACAGCAATGCAGTTTGTAGTAGGATACACGTGAAAAAACGTAACATTATTCGGTTTTAATACACATTTGTAATAACATGATACTTGATAAATACCACAGACATTTGTAACTATAAGGACTCTAAGCCCCTGAATCTCCTTCGTTTTTCAGTGCACTGATTTCCCTACTTGGAGCACCTGCAATCAGCGTTTTAGATTCAATAACCTCAGGCATAATAATCTTTCAATTTGCGCCTCCAATTTCCACGTCGGAAAAGAGGCAGACATCGAGGGAAATCGCAAACTTCTAACGAAGTCAATTTGTCATCCGGACGCCATGCTAATGGACTTCTGGTGGGGATTGGGTCTCCTCCTCCTCCTGCTTACAACATGCCCTCTGGTCATTTTAAAATTAACTTTAAATATTCTGATCTAACGATTTATCATGCCGTGTTGTGGATTTTTGTTCAAGTTGCTTAATTTCATGGCAATTTATTGAAGTTGGCCAAGTGGGAGAATGGAAAATGATGAGCCACATATTCGCCAGGCAATCCAAAGCAGGGTGATTAATGATTAGAGCTGACACGTGTTCAAAGAACAATGCGGAAGGGGTCGGAAAGATGAAGGGGGAGTGAAGTTCACTGGAGCATGAGAAACCCTTAGAAAAAATATAGAGTAAATAGGTAAGATGGCAAGCAACATCGCACGTTGCAACAAATGTTGAAAACCTTTAAAAATATACAAACTAGTTTGATAAGAACTACTTGAGGACATACTATAATAATTCATAAGAAATATAAGACTGAATTTATTTCCAGTACAAAAGGGGCAGAAACCGCAAGACTCAAAGGTTTATGCACGTGCGATGCGGATTCACAGTCGTCTCCCCTCATTTTATTTTGATGGATAATAATCTCCTGGGGCAGGTAGAGAGCGGAAATTGGTGAAGGGGCACAGAGTCCCACAAACCTCAAAGGATCGGCGGAAGGCGCCTGGTTCCAGGACAAGGGGATTGGCACAAAATGGAAAAAAAATGGAATAAATGGAGTTTGGAGTGGGAAGAGCAAACATAATCGGAACGAGATTTCCACTTCAAACAGGCCATTTTTATGAATTTGTAATTACTCTCGAGGGGCAAACAACTCTTGAAGATACGGATAGGATAGCGCTGAGTTGCGTTGGTTTGTTCAATGTTTGTTCATACCCCGTACTCTTGGGTTTGATGAGCTACACTTTATGCATATCTTATATTTCAAGAATATTTGTTGGAGAATGTTATAACATTAACTGAGTGCATTAAACCACAAAATTCCTTGTGCATTTAACCAGTATTGTCTGCAGTTAGTTCTTTTTTAAAGGAAGTACTGGGTATCTGTTAAGTCTGTTAATATGGTGACACTGCTTTCCTCACAACTCATGGCTGTCCTTCCACTATATCATTCTATTTTATTGCACAATATTTTCTAGCACGACGTTGCCTTTTTCAGGCAGATAGATAAGCGAAGATTTCCTCCGCGATAAGAACCCTGAGAATTCCTTGAATTCCTTGAACCCGACTCCTTGCAGGGCCATTGGAATTGTCAACAACAAATATTTATGATTTGCGCTGGGGTTTCGTGTAACCCTCATTAGTCAATTGTCAGCAGCTCTTGAGGGGATTCGAGTTTTGGGATCGTATCGCAGCACTTGACTCTCAAGTTCTTATTGCTGATGGACTTACAATTTCCTAAATGAAAACTCCATTTTTGTTTAAACTGTTTGACCATGAACTCCAGTTGTAAATAGCCAAGTTGTTTATCATTGAGAGCGAGTAAAAGTGTTGAAAATCGTGCTTGGTATTCTTGTAGCATTTGCCTTGTTGTGTTTTTTCTTAATTGCTGTTTACTTTTCGAGAGGAAAGCAGACAACTTACATAGGAACAACAATTTAAAATTGAATTGTAAAGACGAAAACTTTTGATTACACACATTTTGGGGTAAATTGGGAAAATGATACTGAGGCACACACATCAACATCATCATGGCTGTCGGCTCTTGTCTTTTGAAAACTTGGCAAAACAATGAGGGAAGTTGGAGCGAAAAGTCAGGCAGTGGGGGGGAGTTGCCTCCATAAATCTCTTTCGAATGCAAATGTTGCGTCAGCGTGGCATCTTCACGTTTTCCTACCCCATTTTGTGTGCCTCTGTTTGGCTTTGTTGATGCTTTCCTCACTTTTTAGTTGCCCGATTCCCCGGAAGTCTTTTTTTTTTCTTTTTCTGGAGCGAATCGAATAGCAGCAGCTGCCAACTCGAACTTTCTCTGAAGATCCCGGGAATTCGTGATCATTTCCATGCGCCTATTAATTCATCATTGAATTATTGCCCTTTTTCCCGGTATCCCTTCAACAATTTCCTTTGCATTTGTTTACGGAATGACTATTTGGGGATTTATTCAAGCCGGCGTCTGACGGCGTCTGATACGAAAGGGTCGCGCTATTTTTGGGGCAACTCCATCCAGAAAACTCTGTATGTTGATGGATTGAAATATCTGAGGATTAGCACACATTATGTTTATGAAATGTTCAAAAGGATTTGTCAGGGCCGTGATTTATGTCAAATGGTTATGTTTTTCATACGGCGCAGCGACACAAGCCATTAGAAAGGATGGAAAATGGGATTTATGGATGGAAAGAGCTGTCTGATCATTGACACGAGCCATTAGACCTCAAGACGCGTAAGATGATGATGATGATGACGATGTGTGGGTGTGCTTCGTTACGGAGGGATTATATCAATGAAACGTGAAGCCCCATTAATCTTATTAAGAGCTTGGAATGAAATGTTTTTCGAGACGCCATTTAAATTGTTTTGGTAAGATGCTTCCTCGGTAATTATGGATTGTGCGGGATTAGAAATTAATTTAGAGCCGTCAAGAGCGGACACCGACATATTTCAATAGGTTTTAAATTAAAACCTTATAACTTTTATCTTCCACTTTTCACAAATATTTAATAATTATAACTCCGAAATTGTTAGCTTTCAATTGCTTAATAAACTGAAGTGGGCCACAAAACCCCGTCTGATAGTTATGTCCTTTTTGGGCAAAATCTTTAAATTTTTTATAAAACTAATCAAATTTATTCAATTTTAATATTTCAAGTTCGAAGTGTAACAGCAGCTTTAATAAAATAAGCTTGTTAAATTAATTATCTTGTTAAATTATTATTGTTGGCACATAGATTTGACTTCATTTAGAATTCGTTGATTTGTTTTCAACTGCTCTTCTTCTTCTTCAAATCCCCTAGGACCTTCGCACGAATTTGTATTCTTACCTTTTTCGATTCTCGCAAACTCTGTGTAAAATGTGTGTTGCTTTTTTCGAACTTGTTGAAATGCGGCAATTGGGAATAATCCTTTGGTCCTTGAAAACAGCGGGTGTCGTAAATGAACCCGACGTCCTTCCTGCAGGACACTTATGTGTGTATAACAAACGCACAGATTTTTTGATTTGTTGCGGTTTTTTCTTTTCTCCGCTCCTTCGGCACAGAGCAAAACAAAATGCACAAGAATAGTTGCTGTGTTTTTGTTAGATGTGTGTAAATATATTTCTTGCACTTAATACGATATACGTTGCACAATAGGAATATAAAAATTTATTACTTCTTTGCGCCGAATTTGATTTTGTTTTCTTTTGGTCGCGTCTGTGCGGCGAGAGTGTGTGTGTGTGTGCGATGCGAAAACAAGCACAACCGGAGCGAAGGCAAACGCGTGCGACTTCCAAAACAGAACAAAACTGACTGACGCCGTTTCGATTTAATGCAATTCATGCGGCTTCGAAACGGTTAACAGAGCCTTAACAGCAACTGTTAATGTTAATTTTCTTGGATTTGCTTTTATTCGGAGAACTGGAAGTGGAACGTGTTTTCGGAGAGAACATGTTTGCCTCTTGAAATGAAACATAATTTAAGATGTAACTTGTAAGTTTCTAATTGTGAAGAAATTATGTGAAGCAACAGTGACTAGGATTGGAAACACCTACACAAATACTTATTGTAACATTTTATAAGAAATTTACTTAAACTTATTATACATGATCATAGTTTATGTTTATGATTTAGTTCGAACTGTACCACTGTGCACTGGAACTGGAAGCAGCCGGCTTTGTAAATTTATAAATCATAGGGGTGGCTGGAAAGCAGCAGTAAAAGTAGCGGCTTTGTTTTCCTGTACAGTAAGTGCAAAATGTTCGATGGTGATTTTATGAAAAAGGTATTGTAGTTTTGGTAAAGCGTTTATTGTTCGTGAAACAAGACACCTCAGATATTGTTATAAATTGTTGAAGTCAATACCCGAAACCCAAAGAAGAGGTGTTACGTAGTATATAGCTCTTTATAAATTTGAAACTAAAAGTTATTCTAAATTAGTTGTACATGCTTTATATACAAGAAGGTAAGGATCTCCCTATATTTTAGTGTTATTAATTTTTCTTGAAAAAAAAGCTGGCAAGGGGAAGGGAAAGAAGTTTGCTGATATGGCACTTTTGTTTGAGTAAAGGTTTTGATTTCGGTTTTTGAAACTCGTTTTCAAATGCTCATCAACTGGCAAGTGTTGAAGCGCAGTTTATGCCGATGGGAACATCTGGCATATGTAGGGAAATTCCAAGTCCTGATGCGTCATTACAGCACAAACCCTTACCGTTGGCTACCACCACCCAACACCCCTTTTCGCATAGGGTTTCATATCCCTACCCCTGAGAAAATTCACTTATTTGGTAAGGAGGACAAAATATAATGATTCTTTCAGTCAACTTTTGCGCAATGAAAACTATAAGGAAGATTTTAATGAGTTAATTTTGAGCGATACACAAATCAACAGAATGATTCATCCACAAGTTTTTTTTTATAGGGTATACCCCCAGTATTACTATCTTGTTCTCTATTTTATAAAAATGCAACACTTATGATTTATGAGTAATCAACTAATGTAAGAGATATGTCTTCAGACAATTAGGCTATCCATTTAACTAAAGTGCTTGGTAAACATTTCTCTACATGATATACCTGTATGTACATAGTTTAATATTTATATTGAACTTGTGCAGGTTGAATGATTAGAACAGAAGCCATGACGACACGTGCTAGGAAAGTATTAGAAGTCGATTCTCCTGCCCCTGCAAAGGATTACCCCCTGAATTCCTACCCACATGTCAACAACTTTCACGCCCCGAACTATGAGGGTTCCCTATTTCATTGTGGAGCCACTGAAGCATTTCATTAGACATGATGTTAGACGACATCTGCCACCGAAAAAAAGGAATAAATATGTTGGGAAACTACTAAATAAAAGTGAAGGTAGGCTCGAGTTACGTATTTGAGTTTGACGCATGCCCGTCACGTCAGAGGGAAGGATCAAAATGATCGCATCGGATCATTATCATGATCGCAAATGGTAACGAGGAAACCCGCAAAATGTGGGACGCCCAAGGAAGGAAGTGGAGTAGTGAACACATGTTCCTGTGTTCTTGTGTGGGTTGCTCTTCGGATGGAATAATTAACAAGTTTAATTTAAATTTGAACCGGAAACGTGTGGAAGCCGAAAACGAAGACTTCAAGAAATTCGAGGGAGTTCTGTTCTCTGCACCACTAACCCCACGATATGTAATTCAATCAAGCAATGATTCGGTTTCAATATGCCAAGCAAAACCTCGAAAAGCCGCTTAATGTTTGAGCTCAATTATATGGCTTTTTGTTTTTGGGGTGCGGAGCTTGTGCCCCGCCCACTTTCCAGCCCATAAACGCCTCAAAGTCGACTACAAATAGCGAACAAGGAAGTTGCACATAAAATGCGTCTAGTTTTAGCTCCGTTGCAAATTATGTTCGGACATAAAAAAGCGAAACTTTCGTGTATTACCCACTACTCAACCACTGAACCACCACCCACTTGGTCTGAGCGCAACCACAAAAGTTTCTCTTTTGTTTACCCAAACGAGGGGCGAGGCCGGTGCTCCAGGCACTGGGATGCGGGACAACAGGCGCAGCAAGTGTTAAGGTGGTGTTGTGGCGCCCCTTAATGGAATCAGTCCCCCGAACTCGACTCGCCTGCCCAGATAAAACATGAAACGCTTTTAAGTGTTCCTCGCAACTGAGGTTAAACACCTCAAAGGCAACTCGGTGCGTCTGGCAAAGAGCCGAGTTGAGTGGGTGGGGATTTCGCTGGTTCGGGGGAACCCCCCTGGCAACTATGTACGCCAAACTCTGTGGACGTGGGCTGATCAAATTAACTCGAAGGTGGGGATCAAGAACCGAATTGTGATTAAACTTCGGAAAGGAAAGGAAAGGATTCAAGGTGAAGAAGACAATTAGCGTTCCCTTAACACTTTACAATTTAAATTGCTAATAATTTGAAATATTAAGAAGTAAAAACAGCGTAGAAATGTTAACTTTAACTTGGAAATTCAGTGTTAACTAAGGCTCAAACTGTAACAGTTTACCCAAGCCAATTTCAACTCTCTCAAAACGAAATTTCCCTGGGGACTTTTCTTTGCTCTAGAAACAGTAACTTGTACACTTTAAACTTCACCATTTTCCCCCCACTCAAACAATCAATTAAGCAACCAATTCGCCCTAAGACGACCAAACTCTCCAAGGGTCAATGTGTCCCATTCAGACCATTGATACTTTCGAGCTGCTGTAACAATATGAATCTCACAACCACACAAGAGCAAGATGAAATGGATGGGTGTGCATACAATGGATGGCAACCGAAATGCACAAATAGGCATTGAAAATGAAAACAGAGTCTTTAGTAATCTTCAGTGACACAATAAAAACACGACAAAAAGTATTCAAAAGGGAAAATGAGCCACAAACAGATACAGCCAGTGTGCGTGAGTCAAGTAAGTGGAAATAATCGCAGACAATAGAAGAAACTGGGGGACTCCACTCGCACTGCATCCGCGTCTTCAGCCTCGGCTGCAGCTATGTACTTCTCAGTTACTTCAGCTGGCATCCGAAGTGCAAAGTCATATTGACAATCGCCGGTCGCTCGAGCTGCAGAGTGCATAAAGTCAGCCCTGCAGATACAGATACAGAGTCGTTGCACTTTTTAAAGTGTCGCTCGCACTCCAGCCTGAAAAAACACCCAATAAGAAGTTGACTGAGACTTTCGTCTTCATTTGAAAGCCAGAGTCGGATTAACACTTAGAACTGTCGGAGTTACAGTGGGACAATTATGGAAATTAATTAGCACTATGTCACCTTTCCACCTTTCATTCTATTTGATTTAAAAACAATTAAAAAATTAAGATAAAATCTTATTATTTTGTGTTTTGAATTTAAAGTATTTTAAATTTATTATTTAAATTTTTTTCTTGATGATATCCCCATTCCAACCACTGTGCAAAATTACGAAGAGCCTGACATTTACATGCTTGCATGCTCCTGACTGAAGACAGAAGCTCCAAGTCCAGGGGATGAGCAGATGCCTCTCGTAAAGAACCGGGTGCAGGGATCAAGCTCATGCCCCGCGTGGGCGATGTCTGTGCGTGATTGGAACTGCGACCGGTATGGGATATGGAGGCTTCTGTGCTGGGCCCCTGGCCAAGCTCTATTAATATCCGACTTCCTACAATTTGGTGAATGCGTAAATTGTATGTGAAAGGAAAGCTGACTTTAATGCGTCATAATTGATTCACAATGCGGATGGCAAGGCGATGGCTTGATTTGATTAACGCAGAATCTAGAATGTAGCTCACGGATACATGCTCCCATCTATGTATGTAGCTATACACACCGCCACACACCCACACCCACTGCAATTGCAGCTTGACTTACTGCCAAATTATTGATTTTCGCGGCATCTGCAGTGAGTTCATGTCGCCAGTAAATGTGTATCTTTGTGGGCGGTTGACTTTGCCATCGCTTTGGTGGAAGCCCTTCAAAGTACTTTTTGCCTTATTTTTCCATCACAATTATCCGCTTAAAATGCCAAAGCGGGCCAAAGCAGCAATGGGCAAAGTATCTTTAAGATGCAATTCAGTTTCGGGGGGGAAACTCGAGCCGGTTCGACATAATTGAGCGCTGTCGCCGCGGACCCTCGAAAATAAATTTTCAATTAAACGCCCATCAATGATCCGACAGTTAGCTCGTACGCAATTGGTTTATCTCACAGATACGAAGATGCTGCGGCGCTCTAATGAAGATGATGCAGCGCATTTTGTAGGCTGCACGAGTCGAAATTAAGACAAAAGTCAAGCCAGTCGCAGCCAGATGGACAAATGACCAGGAGATGGGAGAAGTATCTGACTGATTCCTCGACAGCTGCCACGAATCGAAAGGAGAAACTATAAAAATGAGGAAAAATAAGAGCGCGTGCCAATGAACTCTGTGGTCAAAAGGAAAAGAAACCGAGTCAGATACATTTTATAACTGACCGATGCTTGGTGATTGCACCGCCAAAGATACTTATGTTACCAAATGCTATATTGTCTATACCTCTAATTTCCAGTAAGTGTCTCTTGAAAAAGCACAGAGAAAAATGCAATTTCTATTTCGACAGTTTCCTGCAGTTTCTCAATTTCTTGGGTATCGAGGGAAAATCGATTCTTGATTCGACAGCTGTCGCTGGAAATTGATCTGCTGCTGCAAAGTATCTCATGGATTCACATTTGCATCGCACTTTGAGTAGTGGGGAATGAACCCAAGCCGAGTCATTCATTTGATTGCCAACTCATATTTCCAAGACGAGGGGATAAGCCCGGTTCCTTTTTTTATCATTTTTTCTTGGTTGGTGGTCCTTGCGAGTGTTTAATTAAAGTTCTTCTCGCTGCGTGGGTGGCTGTTTTTTCTTCTCGGATTTTTACTTGTATTCTGATATTTATTTTGCGCTGAAATCATTTCCTTTCTGGACTTTGAGAATCCAGCTTCCATTTGAATTTTCATTTCGGATGTGCGGCAAGTTCGAGGGGAAAAGCGACCGTTGTGAGCGCATTTAAATGTTCATTTTGTTTGGTTACACGTGCACAAAAAATCAAGCAAGTAATACGACAGAGCTTAGAGTGCCATGGTAGTCGAATACACGATACCCTGCTTTCACTTAATCATCTTGTTTAGCAGTTCAGCTTTCTGTAGGGCAAATTATAATAACACTTCATCCCAAAATTCATGTTCTTATATGGTTAGATCCCAAGATCATTGGGAACTCTGTGTGTAACTTACATTTAGCCAAACCCAATATGCTCTTAAATCGAATGGGTATAGAAATAATAACAACTGAGGCCGACAAAGCTCCAAGAATATAGTGTTGAATGTCATTAGCGCTCTGTCGCCCATGGGCACTCTGCCCTGAGTTGGGGGAGTGAAATCCATTTAAGTCGAGAAATAAAACCAAACAAAGCGTGGTCATGGGGAGCAGTAGATGGCAGAAGGGCGGGTGGGGGCCATACACATCCGTAAGTGGCCAAGTTGATGACCGGAAACGGCAACAGTTATACATGTGAAGAAACAAACACCTGAGGCTCGGCGAAGGAAACGTAGAACGACGGTGGAAAACCGGAAAAAAGCTGGAAGGCTGGAGGGTTAGGCCAGAAAGGTGGTACGTTTTCCAGCTCTTGGCGGAATTGATTGTCCACCCACACCGTGTCTCACAATTGACGCAGCTGGGCACAGCTGCACTTTTCAAGCTGCCTCTCAAGTTCAGGGCGAAAAATTGGCAATTCAAGCGCAAAGCTGTCAACTGTGAAAGGAAAAGACGATGGAGATACCACTGATTCCAGATGGTTTCGCTGGAACGAGCATACACATGTATTTCAAAGGGTTTGGTATGATGTATCTTATAATAATGTATCTTATTTTAGGATTTATAAATGAAAACACTGATAAAATATAAAGCTATCTCCTAGCATTATAATTCAAATATAGAACTTATGTTATAAGAACCTTTATTACGTTTGTTAATATTATACAACAATTTGTGAATATCGTAAAATAGTAAGATGAATTGAAAATCCTACGAATTACAAATTTGTTTCCCGTGTAAACGGAGCATTTTAGCAAATATCTTTTAGTTTCGTTGCAAATCGCTGCAGATGCGGCGTTTAAAAATAGCCAACGTGTCACCAGCCAAGCAGTGAGTGCAGCAAAAGGGCATGAATAACTGAGTGCAACTGCATCAATGCGGCAATGAGGCAGATCCGAATGCAACTGACAGGTCGGAAAAACTGATAATATAGAGAGCTTGGATACCCTAATGTCATATCTAATGCCTTTCATATTAGAATTTCCATCTTTCCAGTCAAGTTAAACCATATTATATGAAAAATCCACATAATAAAACTTGATTTATAGAAAATAACATAATGGTAGTTATTTTAAATGCATGCACTCTTTTATTATCTGATCGCATACCCCTTAATATACTGTCCATACATTGCTGATTCAGCTGGAGTCGCTTTCCATTTGCAGGTCGTGAATTTTCCGCGGCTCCTCCGCGGATTGCGATGCGCTTTGATTAACGTTTTGGGGCAATGGATTCATTCCAGACTTGATGTGTCGATGTTGCCAATGCCTGGTGACAATTGCAGCGGAGTGCGGGGTGGGGGGGCACTCCACAGAGGGGGAGGATCTGCCACAAAGGTGCGAGAAGAGGTGGGCGGACTGGGAGGGACGTTTGTCGTGTGCGTGATGCGCATGAGCGAAGCGTCATTGCGCCTTAAATGGGAGCAGCACAACTCGAAAACTTGCAACACGGCTTGCCATGCTGCACTGCTGCACAGAGAGAAATCAGTTGATGATTTCAACAATATAATTTTATTTTTTATTGCAACATATCCAGTGACTAGGCATAAATGTGTATGATTTTTGGTAGTTACTGAGATAATATGTATATGTTTTTTATGCGATAAAGAGGGAATACAATATTGTGCGCTGTGTATTGGCCATAAAATTGAGAAGGAGGAGTATTCGAGCTGCAAGGAAAGGAATGGCGGAGGGAAGGGGGTCAACTTTGATCGCACGGAGTAGTGGGCTTGCGATTTTAGACATTTCTCATTGTGCTCATTGGCAGTTGTCTGTGCAGCGATGCGTTTATTAAAGTCGGGGGTGCTCCATGGAATATGAAGAGGAAGGTGGCTGGAGGGGATTGGGGTCTTCCCTTTATCCTCCATACATGTTACCTCCACCTCCGCTAACTTCATCCCTTTCCCCCGCCTTTCGCATTTTGCTGCCAAACTGAAATTGGCATTGCCATTTTTGGTAGCTCTTTTGGGGTCGCCCCTCTTTCGACATTGACAGACCCATAATTCTTGAAAGGGGCCACCACCGTTACTCTACCCTCTACCCTCCCCTTCCCCCCTCGGAAACGTTTCCTTTTGTGAATTATTGAAATTGCGCAGTTTTTGCGATTGATCTCCCTGACTGAGCTGAGCTGCAGTTGCAATCGGCCTGCTTCGCTTCTGTTTTGTTTTGCTGCCATTGCCGGGAGTCCGGGATTCAGGGTCAGATTCGATGTCAGTCGTTGCCAATCAATCAATCAGAGAAATAGCCAAGTTATCGCAGGAGTACCAGTGTTTTCCATTTTTTCTTCTACAACTGTTGGGAAAGCCAAACGAAAGACTTTATAGGACCACGACAGATCGAGCCAAGGGATATTTATGACAGCGACTGACACTAGCAGTCACGACAAAGAGTATCTTTTCCAACAGAGATACATCTTCAAAAAAAGGTTGGAAATAGGTAAAAAATTTAAAACTATCATATGCATTTTGAGGCTGCTCTTACAAAAATATGACTAAGCTTTTTAACTACTTTCCTATAAGTATTCGGAAAATTAATCAAATGCTTAAAATAGATTATAGTTTAGATAGATTACAGACAACAGATTCAAACTCATTCATTTATATCAAAAAAGAGTACTGAATAATCCATCTTGTATCTTGTACAATTGAACTCTAAGCTAGATGGCTTTCGTTTTTTTTTTATAAGAACAAAACAGGTAGAACCTGTATCTATATTTATTATATCTATCTATAATTATCAGAAATAATGAAAATACCTCAGTCGAGCTCTTGCTCAAAACAACGCGTCAGTGGACATTCCGTCCCAAGTGGCACGATCTGGATCGAGTTTCACTAGCCCACATAAGCCCATATCCACATCCCTATACAGTGGCACCCAAATGCATTCAAATTCCTGGCCAGAACACAGCTTCGATCGCAAGTCAATGCCAAATTAAGCAAATAAACAAGCCAGGGGACAGAATTCGCGCTGACTAAAAATAACACATCCACGGAATGGTAATTGTGTTTCCTTGCAGTTTCACCCCTCGCAGAAACTGAAATTCCATGGGGAATTCGATGGAATTATAATGAAAACAGAAAATGGGACACCGCGGTCACACTTGCGTGCGGATGAAAAGAAATCAAAGCCAGAAGAACAGAATATGTGGGGGAAATCAGAATCACAACGAACCCAAGGCTCCAGAGAAAGATCCCACAGAAATCTGGGAATAAAACACGAAATAAAATGACACTCAATGCTCTTCACTTCACAAAAAAAAAAGAAGAAATCCAAAGGGGTGATGATGAAGAGGGAAGCGGGGCCATAAAATGGCCAATTATGACAAATTTCGATGTGAATGCGCTGGTAATGCTCGAAAAGCATTTCAAACCGTTTCCACTCCAGAACCTCTCAACGTCATCATTAGCACCCGTAAAACCTCCACCGGCATTTAAAGCTCTAAAACCAAAAAAAAACCAATTCCAATTACGAAATTCCCTCAAGATGTTTGACCTGGAAATTTGGGATACCCTTGAAAAAAGTTACTACTTTGTTTCAGTTGCTTGAGTGCTAAAAACAAAAAGAAACAAAGGAATGTTAGTAGCTTTTATTACACTCTGTTTCCGGTAGTCATAATTTAATATCATTTTTATATTATTTAATAAGAACTGCGTGCTTAGATAAGTTTTATAATAATATAAGCTAATTACCAAAAATATAAGTAGTTAAATTATTTCAATTATAATTCCTATACATCTTCAATGAAACAATATAGCTATAATATAACTATATTAGATTGACTTCAAACCTCCTAGAGCCCATTTCAAAATACTTGCTTTCTTCTAACACAATCTACTAGCGAAAATTATAGTCTCTAAAATAGGGAAGACAATCTGAAAGTTCGCTGAAAAGGAGAAGTCAATCCTCTACCAAGCATTTAGCCTAGATTCGTTTCAATTTTTGCAAAGTTCAGATTGTGGGTCAAGTAATTTCCAAGTCTTCCGCCTTCTCCACCTCCACGGCTTATTTTCCTTTTCTTCCCCCTTTTTTTTTTGGAGCTCCTCCAACCGATCGGCAATTATCCCGCAAACGATTTTCACGACTTTTCCTGATCTTCTTGCAAGTCGCCTGCCATCTATCTCTATCTCCTTCCTTCTCCTTCTGTGGAACAAATTTATTTTACCTCAAAAATAACCATTAACAATTTTTCTTTACTAATCTTTGCATCTACTGGCCGGGCCAATAACTCCCCCTCACACCCCCTGTTCAACGAGCGCAGAAATCCGATCAGAGAAAGAGCAAAAAGAGTTTTCCATTACGAAAAATTGCTTTAGGAAAATGGTTGGCAATGTATAAAAATGTCAAAGATCGCATCGTTCGAATTAATGATGGGGAGCGTGGAGAAAGAGAATGGTGCACTGAAAACAAAGGGGAACAGTTTGAGAAATTGAAAATTTCTTTGAAAAAATACATCTCGATTTCCCCTCAAACATTCCCCTAAGTTTGGATATGTACTCTTAGTTTGAAGCAATAAAAACTTTTTTGGTTAAGAGAAACAAGTTTTGTTATTTTCTCAATGCCAGGATGTATTCTCGAATAAAATCATATTTTATTTTTTTAATCATATTTAACATCATTTTAGCCATGTTGCACCCAACCAGAACAACCTCCTGGACAAGAAGGCGGAGCCGCAGCGGCGAGCAGAGCAATTGCTATATGAAATCAAAAATCATATTATAGATTACTTAAATCAAGTTACTTAGATCAAGTCTAAAAACTCACCTATAAAAGTTCCAATGTGAGCCATGTTGATTTAGCCTCTAGATTTGCTTAAGAAATATATTGACTTTGCTTAAAAACGAGGTTTTTATAGATCGCTAAATTAGTTCTGGAACATATGTATCTAATTTAAGATTTAGCGCAGCAAATGTGCACTTAATATCAAAAGTCAGCAGAAATTACTAATTCAGGAATGTTAATTATAATAATATAGTGCATTCTTATAAATTTCTTAAGCTTAATTTCTTAATTAATTCTTAATATGATATAAATATAAATAATATAAACATAAATAATATATAAATAAAAATAATAAATATATAAATATATATGACAAATATATGTTAATATGATATATGACAAATTGTTTTAAATTCTTATAAAATTCTAATTATATTTCATTTGATTGAAAAAGTTGGCCAAATTTTCCTTTGTGTGAACGGATTGGAAAAGTGGGTGAGGATAGACTTTGGCCACAGTTTGGTAGCTGGTAGCTGGAAAGCACTTAATGACGTCATTACAAGCCAGCACAGCACGTGCTCTTCCTCCGGCAAAGGAGAAAAATGAAATAAGAATTCAAATTTGAATTCAAATTTTCAACTCAGTGGTGGTGTATCGAGTTCCATGAATATGCAAATTGCTAAGAATCGAGGGAGGAGGGATTGGGATTGTGGTGTTCTCGTGCGTGAATTGTAAATAAATTTATTGCTCCCGCTAACTTCTCTATATCTTTCGCCTGTTGTTCCTACTTGTTGGTCTCCACACTTTTGGTTTTAATGGTTTGTTCATGCAGAGTTTGAATAATAGTCACAATTCCCCCATTGTTTCTATGGGAAAAAATCATGCATATGTAATTCACGGCTGGCGAGGGTGCCAAATTATTTGGCAAATGGCGAAAATGCCAACAATGACAAATGATTTATTAGGCCTGGGGCGAGAATTCCGATTGGATGAGAACCGGAAGTTCTAAAGTGACAATCCCCAACGAAAATCGATTTAAACGTACTCAAATTGATGAAAATGAGAATGAGAATATGTTTGGAATACAAGCAATGGGATCGTATTGGGAATGCAATTTGTAAGTAAATTACCATTGAAGTTCAAGTTTAGAGAAAATATCTTATAAATCATATAAATACGAGTATTTGATTGAATCCAAATAATCCGTTTTACTCTCCAAGGATAATTATCTTAAATTCACAACTTAATTATCATGTCAATGACCAGTTCATTACATGGGAATTATTTATTTTCTGCGGAAATTAAAACATTTGAGATGCCTGCACAGAAGCAGCAACGTGGAATATATCACAATTTGTTGGAGGGGGAAGCCCCGATTTCGATTCCTTTGCTTACCGAGAACTGGCCAACTGGATCCTGCTGCCGGTCATGGCCATGGTCATTAGTCGGGGCCCTCGACTCCGGATTCCTCCATCTGGCATTTCAATTGCAACAGATCCAGTGCGATCTAGACCTAATTGATTGACTGCGGCGCAGGAAGGTGCCGATAAGATTTATGCCACGTACGATTTGGATCCTCTTGCTCCCGCGCCGAGTGCAATTAAAGTGCATTTTCCAGCGAGAACAATGAGCAATTTTAAAAGATTTCCACGCCGGCACTCAGCACGTTTCCTACATAAACCACAAGCACCAGCAAGTAGAAGATGATGATGATGATGATGGTGGGGCAGCTGCTCCAGCTACAGCTACAGCTCCAGCTCCAGCTTCATCCTCCATTTTCCGAGTTTTTCACAGTTTTCAGAGATGGAAAATTATCTTAAAGGAGAAGAAGTAGAAGGCAGCAAACGGTAAACACGAATCGCTGCAGCGGCGAGGAGGCATATTGCGGTGCAAGTAACAAGTGCAACGTGGCACATTTTCGAAAGCTCCTCCGCCACTCACGATTTTCACCCCAGGAAAAGCCAGCAGGCAACATATATTTTCCCATTCCCTCTGCTCATCGGAACCACTGGGGGTCTACTTTATCTGCTACGGCGTTTGTAACAGGCTAAAATAATGATTTTTCAAAAATAAACATTAACAACGAAAACTATTTAAATTTAAAATATATGTGGATACTAACACTCAGTTAGTAAGTTATTATTTAAAAAAAAAGTATAGAAAAAATAATAAAATATTAAAAATGATTATCAGCTTAGTTTATATGGACCAATAAAATACTTAGATATTAGAAAATTAGTTACTTGTTAAGCTGGGAAAAACGAATGTATCTTAATGTGAAGAAAGAGTTTGTAGTTAAGCTTTTGCAGTTTACAGATTGATGAAAATCAATATCAGTACGAAAAAGGATATCATTCCAGTTGCTACGCTTTCCTTCATCACTTCAACATGATTTTTTGTGCTTCTTTTAATGGAGGATTATCCAGCAAAACAGTTGCAACAGTTGCATCCATCAACTGGAGAGCGTTGCTTTCCGTTGGCGAGGTGGTGGCCCTAACTTGGTTTCTTTTTTCCTGCACTTTTTATATACAATATACATTTTTTTTTTTGTTGGCTGTAGTTGTCAACACAAAAGTTTGCCGGCCAAGGAGGCTGGCGGGATAAAAAAGCAGAAGAAATCTCAGCAGACGGCGCCAGTTGAATGAACTCGGCGGAAAAGCTGAAAAATGGTTCAGTTTCGTTGGTCTTGCTGCTCGTATTTTTGTTGTATTTTGTAGGTTTTTTTTTGTTCTTGCGGCCAGGTAATGATGATGTTGCCAACGCAACGCAGCAAGTTCCCTGTGAAAGGAAACGAGGCCAGACACAAATGCTGGAGCAAAATAAGACACCGAAGGAGGGCAGCAGGAAACGGGCCACAATAGGACAGTACACGGGATGTGACGCCATACACTGGCAGAAATATCCTGAACTAAGCAAATAACTTTAAATTGAATCAGAAATGTGAGTTTCCTGTGTCGAAGGATTTTGTCAGATACACTCGAACAATATTTCACATACAATGCTTTTATGAAATTAGTTAAGTTTAAGTTAAGTTTAAGCATTTAATCAAAGTGCACTTTCAAATGCTCGGCGACTGGAAGATGGGAAATGGGAGGGATCGTCATCGTTCCAAGCCAAAAGAAGGAGGAGCACCCCGGCAATTGGAACAGGAACTGTCTTAATCCCACAATCGATGGATAGTGAGAGGTTGAGAAACCATCCAAAGAGCCGAAACCATCTGCGCATCTAAACCATCTAAGAATCGATCGAGAAGTGCGGGGGAGCTACACAGATCATCTGGAGACTATATGCATCCATACCAGACCAACTGCATCCAGCGGATGCAACTGCAGCAGAAGCTGCCGCTGCCGTGGGGAATATTTTCATCACAAGCTGGCTAGCATTTGGTAGCATCTCCATTGGAGCATCATTCCCAGTTCAGCTCCGTCCACTTGTAAGTCAATGGCGTGTAAAATAGCTGGCGGGCATTCTCCGGACATTCGGACAGCGGACGGACACGCGGATGGACAGCCGAAGAAACCAGACGAGACGGCTGCTCGCTTTTGCATATGCACTTCAATCAGAGATGACCAATCGGATCGAATTAATATTAAATAAAATACCATAGAAACATAAAACAAAATTGCAATTGCAACAACTTATATTAACTAGGAATTTCCAACAACAGGGATTATAAGAAACAATCTAAAATATAGCACAAAATAACTGATTAATATTAAAATTTTTAGTATGTACCCAAAATAAAATATATAGAATATTGCATTGTTTATTAATATTCTGGAAAATAAGCAAATCATTCGCAGATTGAACTAATCAGCACACATTATCAAGTGAAGCTCCTTCATGGCCACTCCAAATCCTGGCTCATCTCTGGCAGCTGGCGGGGATCTGTGGAGCAACTGAGCAGCGGCAGCAATTGAGTTGATCGAGATGGGTGCTGCAAGTTGCAGTTGCATGTGTCTGGAAATTCAGAAGTTAAGCAGACGCGAAATGCAGCTGCTGTTCGATCGGCAGATCGAGATGACCATGATTATGGCGATGATAATTATTATGGTGTTGTTATGGCTGCTGGTTGTTGTTGCCACTTGTGCTGCATGTGGCTGTGCTAAAATTTAATAAGTGCTGAAATAATCAGCGCTGGCTCTATGCAAACTTGTTGCAATCATTATGTGCTTTTCGTCGCTATTGTTGTACTCGTAGTTCTTGTTGGCCAAGTCAATGAACTTGGTAGTACTCGTCGTGGCTAGCCTGTGTTTGTGCAATGTGTGTAATTCAAAGCGAAATTATAATGTTGAAAAAATTGTGGCCAGCGAAAAACGAGTTGTACAGAGCCACCAGTTTCAATCCCCCCAACTTCACAGACTACTACTCCAATGACCCCACTTCCTAAACCCCCCAACTCTTTGTACCTCTTAATAATCTCCTGTGCAAAGTGTTTTACTGGCTTTTGAAATGTTTATTATTATATGCAATACACTAAACAAATTTTTTCGAGAAATTTAAACCACATTTTATACCACTAATACTTTGTCCAGATTATAATATTTTGTATTTATTATTATTTATTTATTTATATGAACAATTTCAAACATTAGATATAACACTCACATACATTTTCTATATTGTTTCATATATAGTTATCTGTAAGGGTATTCTAAGTTTCGTAGTTAAAATTGAAGGCATAAAATAACTTTTATGACACACAGAAAATTCTTGTTGTCGCCGCATTTTGTTGTTGCCGGGTAATTAAATAAAATTATGTTACAGACCTGTCCCTCTTTTTCTGGAAAAAGAAGCCGCCCCAAGATGTGAAAAGAGTGAGTTGACAAACGCTGACACGCGAGAAAAGGGGAAAAAAGCACGCGAGCGAATCTGCCAAACATACATAGTTGTTTAAAAATAGTTTTAAATGCAAAATGACGTTTGACAAGGGAAAGGGAAAGGGGGAAACTATTGAGTGTCATGCACTTGACGTCATCTGGTCAATTGAATGGAACATCATTTGATTAGCACTATCTGCTTATATGGCATACAAGATCTAGCCGTGGGGAAAAGATCGAAACAAATTGGTCGAGCATTAGAAACACATAAAACTTCATTAAGCTCGTATTCTACTTTTCCAACTACCCACAAAGATAATAACGAACTGTGCGCGAGTGCAGCTTTTACAATTAACTCGAAAGACCATAGCACAAAGATACAGATACGAGGCCGCCAGATACAGATAGAGAGATGAACAAAAGACAAGCTGCAGGAACAGCAACACAATCTATGATGAACTGACGAGGGAATGGCCCCCAACCTGGATGTGCACAGAAAAACAACTTACAGACTAAAAAGTTTAAAAAGTTAAAATAGTTTGGTATTTAAAACTATTCAGTCTGGATTTAAAATTAAATCTTTAAAATCTAATGATCTTTGGATATCTATTTATCTTTCCTGCATTCTTCTTTTTATTATACCAAAACATTTATTTCAAATTTAAAGAGTTCCCTCTTAATATTTTCTCTCTGTGCATAGAGCAACAGTTGCGCCGCTTGAGAGCATCCGTTTGTTGAAGTCCAGGGACGGCTTTTATTATTATCATTGTTCTGCCACGACTTGTTCTTTAGGCCAAACTATCTGCTGATGCCTCTGCTGCACTGAAAAGTCGACCAACTGCGGCAACGAAAAAACAAACTCAAGTGAATTGCAATCATAGGAGCCCAGTCGGCAGCAGAACCAACATAAAAACCAGAGGCAGCCGACATAGAAAGCTATAAAAAAGACGAGTAAATAAAAAATAACTAGGAAAATGCAGTACAGTGATTGCTCGTAAAATGCATTTTAGCATTTATTTAATTTTGCAATTCTCAGGGGATTGGTTAACTAAAGTGATTTTACAATTGTTTAAATTAATTTAATTTTACAATTCAATTTTACAATATAAAAAGTAATAATAAAATGTATATTATTTCGAGAGAAAGCACAATTTAGAAAGTGGCACATTGTTGGATCGATTGGCAAAAGGATATTTTGGCTATTACAAAAAACACAATTAAATAAAATGCAATAGGATACTTATTTCAGATATATAAACGTTAAAATAAAGAGGTGCGATCGTTGTCCAATTAATGCCTGGATACTAAATGCCAGTGATCACTGCACCTCCAACAATGGGTACACAACTCAGGTTGTTTGGAGGGTTTTATGCTCGTCATCGACCCCACTCCTAGGTGACTCCAGTCCCCTCAAATACCGAAACCCAAAGTGATAGAGCGGTTACCAAACACTGTTTTTCATTTTTATGGCCGGGGGAATGAAATTTGATTCTCGGAAGAGTTCATTTATCGCGACTGGAATTGAAAATGGCCTGTCTGTCTGCGCTTGGCTCAAATCCGGGTAACTTAATTAAAGTGCTCGAGCCAGGGTTGCCGCGCGCATTGCAACTGCATTTCGCAGGGTTGCCAGGGCAACTGAGAAATTACGGAAATATTACTGCCAGCCATTTACAGAGCAATAACATTTGGTAATGGCAATGGGCGTGTTCCCAGGGGGCGTGTTCGCCGACATCGGCTGTAAATTCTTTCTTGCCAAACATTTTTCACCGCCCTGCTCAGCCACTTCCTTTTGTCTATACTTCCTCGTCTCGCACTGTTGTTCTTATTGCCATTGTTGCTACTCCCCCCGAATTCGAAATCGAAATCGACATTGCATCCCCGTGGGAGCTCGCAGGCGCCCGAAATTGCAATCACACCTGGGGGAAATGCAATAGCAACAACAGCATTACACATAAAGTATTAAAAATTTATAGAAGTGCAAAAATATTTTGCGAAATTCGATTACTTGAATTAATATTGAATCTATTTGAATCAGAGGAAAGTGAGGAACGACCATGCCATAAAAAATATTGAATTGAAAATTGATTATAAAAAAAATGGAATTCATTTTGTGCGATCCACGCATTTAAGGACTCGCATTACAAATTAATAGGTCGTTCTCAGCTAACCCGATTTCTTAAGGTAAAACTACAAATAACAGCAGACTTTTCGGACTTAAGGTCAAAATGTAACTATTTCAATGATCGCGACCGTTTTTTGGCCTTGCACATGTAGGCGAAAAGTGTAATAGAGATGGCATCATGTTAACCCGATCTGCGAAAGAGATGGCTGCAGTGGAAGTAAACAACAAATAACAAACAACAACGAGAGAAACAATAACAAAGCGCAAATTGTTTGCTTTTGTTGCCGACGAGGATAAATGCATTGATTTCTGACAGTCGACAGTCGGCGGCAATCGCTTTTTTTCGTGCCCACAGAAGCGTGAAGCAAATCGTAGGAAAGAAGCCCTTTGGGGTTATATCCCCTTTTCAACAATACTACCCCCCCGCCTCCTCTTCCAAAAATCGCTCAATTGGTTATTTTCATATTTCTTTTTCACAGAGTAAAAGCGGTATTAATTCAATAACTAAATGTTCTTATGGCGCAAGTTCTTAAATAAATATTAATAAAATTTTTTTTGGGATTCTTTAATTGAATGTGGTAGTTCACACAATATACTCGAATTTATCAACACCATTGTTAATAACATTTTATTGACTCGCTATTAACTCTTTAAAATTAACCTAAAATAATAAAAAATACTCATCTGCAGAATACAATTTTCTCACCAAAATCCGATGTCAGTTATTTGTCTTGACGGAACATGCAAAATATATTCATTTTTGGTAGACATTATATAATTTTTTGAGTTGCACTGTGATAATGTAAAACATAATTAACCTATCATGTGTTATTATATTAATAAATTATCTAGTAACTCAAGGGTTTTTAGAGTTCTCAAAAATTATATACTTAAATATATACACACTTTTTAAAAAGACTGAAAAGTGTAAATTAATACATACATATAATTAAAATACCACCTCGTTGGTGAATATTTAAATACCACGTTAATATTATCGGGGGAATGTGCAATGTTTTTGGCCGACCGACAACCCCAATTTTGGCCTGCACTTTTGCAGTAAATTTCGCTGACGACCGCAGTTGGCTTTGCGTTTTACGTTTGAAAGGATTACGAACCGGTTTACTTGGGCTCTCCACTGGGCGCATAAAAAACGAAGGGGCTTAGCCAGCCGGCTGGTCAGCGTCCGTTTCTCAGTGGGCGGTGGGTGGTGGTGGGTGGCTAGCCGTGATTTGCACTCAAGGGGTGGCTAAACCACCCTCTTGTGCCAATCTTCCCCATCACTCCGCCGCCCACTTCATGCAAATGGCCAAACATTAAGGCGACACTTGAGTTGTGTCTACAAACAGCAAAGGACGGGCTTTCAGTTACATTTTCAATATAATAATATAATGACTATAATATTCTTAAATCAGTAGAACTGACCAAAAGATGTGTTTGTTAAATGCATACAAATCTTTAAGGTTGCAAAATACACCCCTTAATTACATATGTGCATATACGGAGAACCAAAATTGATTTTTAATATTTTATTTACACTGCATTCTATATGCTTGTAAATATCTTAAAAAATGTTTACATTTCTAGATTATTTATTTCAAACTTGTTTTCTGTTTATTTGTGTGTTATCAATTTGTGCTATTGTGCTGACCGCGTCTGTTTCCAGCTGCAATTGAAAGACACGCCACCCCGTTCCCGGCGAATGCAAATGCAAACAATGGCCAAGGCTGCGACGGAAGAACAAGTCACGTGCTGCCCGCTCCCGAGTCCGAGTGTCCGTATGTCGTATCCCATATTCCTGACGTAGTCGTGTTCCTGGATTCCCCGTTTCGCCGTACTCCTAATAAGCGGCAAATAATTGGCAGACGAACTTGAGACTACCCCAATGGCATGGGGGATACGGATTGCCAGTGGCAACTGCAATTGCCACTAAAAATCGATACCAACCACCACACCGCTGTGTGTCCACCCTGCAGGTTGTCGATCCTGGCTGGAATGTTTGTCTGTCGCCGTGTCTCCCCTTTCTGGCCATCAGCTTTCCAGTCGCCAGGGGAAATGCAGAGCGAGCGATTCGCTCTCGATTGCATTTTCACTGCATTGCCTTAAAGTACAGGTAAGCCATTCGATTTAAGTGTTCCTGCCTGAAATGATTAAAAAACAACGTAATACACTTCTTTGTGAGCACACTCGATATGGCGGGACATTTCCAACTCAAATGAACGGCAATTAGAATTTCCGGCCATAAACTCTGGTAAGAACTGAAAAGCGTTAGCCCAGAACCCACGTCAACTGACCAAATTCGAGTGTCAAGCCCGGGCTACGAAAGCTGCGAACAGGGACGGATTCATAGGGCCATATTTAATCCAATTCTTTAAAGTGTTCTTTAAACATTGTAATATTAGTTCTTATTGATATGATATAAAAGTTGTTATATATATATTAATTAAATAGCAAAGTATAGAAATGATAGTATTTATAAGCAATCTTTTTTAGTTATTTATATTTTGTGTTTTATAGTTGAGTTTTGCACTTTCCCATTCGGTTATACCTTCAATATGTTGTACGTGCTTTATATGCTTATAGCATCCACCTCAAGAGCCCTCGCAATCCGCTCCTGGAATCCGTAATGACAACAGTACACGATCATTACGGCCTTAGTAGTTGCATTCTGTCGCCCTGCTCAATGAACCATTCCGCTGGCTGCAGTGGGCCCGACTTGGACAGCAACAGAAAAACAGCAACAATTAATATGGCCAGCGATGCGAATCTAATAATGTGACTACAATGACGACAATAGACCCGCTCCCTGGCTCCCCGGCTCCCCGGCTCCTTAGATCTCGGTGTTATGTAAGCCGGGCTGGGCAGCTGCAAAGTGTGATATGTAGCCGGTTCTAACGATACATCATTCTGATATATATGCCCCGAGGTGTGGACTGTATATCCATATATCTGTATAGCGACTACTTTTAGGTGCGTCATAAATTAACACTAGTTCTCGGCCCGTTTGGGCCATTCGAGGATAGTGGCCCAGTGGGCGGTAGCTGGGCTCATAAATACGGCACAGGAAAAACAATTAACCATTGCATGTCGGTCGTGTCCAGAGCCGCTGCATCGAGATCCATGGAACATGGTCACCGGTGGTGGTCAAGGTGCGTGAGATGGCCGTTGGCTGATAACCAGCTGCGGAATTGGCAGTGGCTACAAATGAGCGATCGTTTATCTCAATGGGCCAACATGATCGCACAAATGTTTTGCTCTCATTGGGGAGGGTGCACTTAATGGCAGCGATTGGAAGTGGTTTTATGGCTCTTAAAGTAATTGTATCTGATGATTTCGCTATTGCCAGAACATCGGGCCATAAACACTGTTTGGTGTTTTCAATGATTTTATTAGCTTTAAATTGCATGAGATGATTTGGTATCCAATTTGTTTTGCATTAAGATATTAAACTATTTTATTTCATATTTTTCAGATATTTTACTTGCGTTTGCTCAATAAAAGTTTTGAATAAAAGTTTGAAAAGAAAAGTTTATTTTGATACATCCGTACATGTTTTCCATTTGCGTTTGTTATAATAAATCACGAATGTGAATCTACTTCAGATCTATGTACTCCCATTTACTTATAGACACTATAACCCTCACTCGTAATACTGCCCAAATCCAATAAATCGTCAAAACAAAAGTGCAGCTAAGCTACAATAACAGTTAAGTGTGAGAAACATGCATAAAATCAATGGATTTGATTTCTAGTTTCGAATCAAAATATACAAATAAGGGAGCGGCGATACCAAATGGTGGGAAGATGTGCAATAGCACGGACCAACATCGAAACCGAAATCCCGAAAAAAATGTGGAAATCCGAGCCCGAGTTGAGAGCGGTTCCACTCCCAGGAGCGCGTATTCCCAGGCGATGATAATCGCAGGGACCCAGGGAACTAAGGGTGGTTACGACATGGAAAAGTAACCCTCCAGTGGCAACTGTAGAACTGCAATTGCAGTTCAGCCGAACTAAAGTGAAGCAACCCCCGATGAGGAATCCAAGCCCCCGGACAATGGCCCATCCTTCGCCTCCTTTATCCTTATCCCTTTGGTTGCCCGATGATGGTGGCGCATTTGCAATGACAAACAAACAACAATAAAACTTCGATATCGAGCCGATCGATCTATAGGATGTTGCCAATAGCACACACGCAATATCTTTTGCGTGAAATTTCAGACAAAGCGGCGACGAATTCGGAAAGGAGGTTTCACTGTAGAGAGAGGTACACGTAGTTATGGTGCTCGTGCTCCCTAGATCGGGACAACAGTGGCAGCTGCGCAGGCGCCGCTTTTCGTCATCAGGGTCGTCATCAGATTCAGTGCGGATTTCGGTTTTGGTGGTGGGTTCCCAAACTGAATGCATCGAAAACCGAACTGGGTACAGTAGCGCACGCCACTAATCATGAAGTTTATGCGTTGCGCGTAATGGTGATAATATCTGTGCGAGTGTATTCCAAATAAAGAGTAGAGATTATAAAGATAACTTACTGGATATATCTTCAATTTATAGGAATAGGAGATAATTCTATGTGATAACTTGCTTGTTTTGAGCAATATGTCGTCCTATTCTGCTAAAAACTGTATGTTTTACACAATTAACAATAATGTTTATAATACCCATGATAAGTAACATCATGTATTTGAAGTTATTCCAATTTCCGAACACATAAACGTCTAAGCATGTCCCTCATCACTGGGATTCGACCATTTGTCATTGTCTCAAATATGGCTCTAACTGTTTTCCCTCCTAAAAAGGGGTGACATGCGTCGTTTGTCCAATTTGTTACGCAATCAAAGCGTCGCCTGGACCTGGACTCCTCTGGCAAACGCACATTTCGTAGACCAAGTCCACGTTCACGTCCAGGTCTTTTAGCTGGTAATTGGTATGTCATTATAGCAAACGCAAGGCACAGCCAAGTGCAATGAACTTGGGTTTGGAAATGCCAGGAGAGAGATTGGGTTTGTTGATTTTTAGAAAGAGGGAAGGATCAGCTGCCTTCTGATCCTGGCACGTTCTCCAAGGAATCTCAAACCTCCCTTGCAGACTTCGCACCTTTTTCCTTTACCCATTTGGTACTCGTAATTTATGGCCCACAAAACAGCTGACGAGAGAAGAAACCTTTCTTTCATTCTTTTACATTTCTTTATTTCCAAAATTCAAACCTTAATTAAAGGAACAAGGTCCTGGAACTCACACCCTAAGGATCATATCTAGTTAGCTTCAACGTTTCCCATGCCTACGTTAAAGTTCAGGAGAAGATTTATGGGCAAAGCAATTGAAGTGACAAGAACTTTGCTATCTCAAATGGGGGGCTCTAAAAACCATTTCCATACCGAACAGTTGCCCCGTAATTGTATGGGGGTGCTCTCTTCTATTCTTTTGTTGTCCAGAAAATTACTAAATGTCACCAAGAACGAGGGGATTCCTATTCCATACTGCTCCCTGGCCATGGATGCCATTTAACGACACACCAAAAGCACAAATCTCAATGATTCAATGATACTTTATCGCCAAACCTAATCTACTTGAGAAGGGGAACTATGAAGTGACATTACATATAACATAATATCGAATGGAATGGGTGGAGTTACCCAGTGAAATGATGAGGGCTATATTTCTCAAGAGAATGTTTCAATCAGTGCAGCAGTTTATGAACATTTATATTGGTGTATGATGTAATTGAATATTGATTTCAAAGGGTTAATTCAACTGCTTCGGTGTTAATTGCAGTATTACATTGTGAAATACGGGACCAAAATCAATTTAATAATTTTAAATTTTTTTGAGCTGTTACGTACACGAAAATTAATACGAATGCTTTTATTTGAATATATATTAAATATAAGAAATTTAATAGAAATAATATTTTTTACCTACCCGCATTCGAATCTTAATAGAATTAAACACGGTGCCACAGAAATCTGTGTACACATTATTAACTTGATTGGCCCTTGTTGCTATTGGAAAATAATTTTTCTCTATTAAATTTTCCGTAGAATTGAATTGAATTTAACGACGGAACCGAACCAAGCCCAATCGAACTCTGGTTTTTAATTTACTTGATCACTTATTGTTATTTAATCCTTCTGTCAGGCCACTATACGCATCCTGGACAGATGTTTGTTTGCCCAGCTCCAGTGGTGCCTTAAATGCCTTGTTCGCGGGATTAGTGCGATGGCAAAAACGGGAGGGTGGTGATCGGGGGCGAGCATGTGTGCTGATTTTTGCACTATGGTGGGTCTAAGCCGTATTAATTTTCAATAAGTGCATTGAGGTCTGTGAATCATTTGATAAATAGCGCAGCGGGTTAATCCTGCTTGTTGATAAAGGGAGAGATGCAGCCCCTCCTGCGGTTCCACTTTCCCAGCACGTTCCACAGAGGAAAAGCGACGTGACACGGCAAAAGTAACCACAAAATTGCGCATCTTTAAGTTTGATAAGCTTCACCAGACCATTAATAGTGGATTGTCATATTTATGGAAAAACTATTTTTGCTATCTATTTTATTTTCCGATTTGTCATCAAAAGAATATTATGTACTGAGTACAATTTTAGAACTTAAGTCATGGACACATCATTAAGATTGTAATTTTATAGCTTGCAAATAATCTCTTTTATTATATTTAAGTTAAAACTAACTTAATATATTAAGGCATCATATGAAAATAAACTAAGATATAAATATATAAATATATAAAATATAAAAAGATAAGTGAACAAGAAAAAAAATTGTGCCCGAAAGTATGCTACATGTGTGTACATCTTCGTTATCCAATACACAAACCGTTTTAACCGATTAGAAGTGGGAATCGGGAATAAATGCGAAAGTACGTTAACTTTGAAATTGCAATGTTGGAAATTTTACTTAAAAATAAATCGATTGAATGGTTTTTTTTTAATATTATTATTAGTTTACCTTTTTATTTCTCAGTTTTAGAAGTATCATAGTATCAAAGTAAAAGATTCTACATCCGTTGTGTGTAACAGGTAAAGGGAAGTGTTTCCGACCCTAGGAAATATATATATATATTTTCTTGATTAGGATCACTACCCTAGTTAATATGTCATTTTATGTCCGTATGAAACTGTTTTGAAACTATGAAAGTTAGAAAGACTTAGCATGCGCATCCGCATAGAAAACATTGACTAAAATGCGTAAATCGAAAAGTTATCTGCAATTAATCTTCGTAGGGTCGTGATCTATATTTAAACTGGATTTATTTATATAACTCACGCTTTGACCTTTTCAAAAGAAAAATAAACACGTGCATAAATCAGATGTTTGAATTTTGCGAAGTTCGTGCAACTTAACTTACTGAACTGAACTAAACTTTGGCTGATGCAATGCCCTGTAAAATTTCATTGGTGGAAAAAAGCACAAAAAAAGTGGAAAAAGTGTTGAGAACATCCAACTTCAGAACGTTTTTCCCACTCAGTTTGTTTGACTTGTTAGTTTGTTTTTGGTTTTTGCCAAGTTGTGCGCCACACTTGGTTTGTACAACATTGTTTTGCTAATGTGTGTTGCTTTTGTTTATATTCTGGCACGGGGTGTCCATAAAGGAGAAAGGGGGGAGCTCCAAAACTGAAGCGGATCTTTTTGCTCTTTTGATTGATATTCCCTTGGCTTCAACTGACCATTGGGTCTCATTAATCATATCTCAAAAAGCAACTATTGGATTATTGCCGCAATTTGTTGGAAATAAAATGAAGGGAAGAATTTGTTGGTGTACAGTTCCGGTTTCTTTACTTATTTTTATGAGCAACTATAAAAATGTTTTTTGCTTATTAAAGTACTTTACATCTATCCTTCAATGTCAAAGCAAAGTGTATCGATTTCCTCGACTATCAGATATCCATTACTTAAGTAGTAAGGGTGCAAGTGAGAAATTGAAAAATTTTGTTTGCATAGCTATAGAAATTATCAAAAATAATAGACAAATCGGAAGAACATAAACATTTTCTAATATGACAGGGTATTATGAGCACACAGCTCTAGATACATTTTACAAAAGTGTGTGCCAATTTTTGGGCGGCTTACTACATACTTTTAATCGAATATAGTATACCCTTTTTACCCTACAAGTAAATATATGAAACCTACACTTGCACTCCGACTTTTGATTTGATTTTGTGACTTAGTTCTTGTTCATATATACATTAAATTTTTCATTGTGTATCGAGTCGGTTTTTCTAGAACAGAACAATAATGTTCACATTGCATAATACATTGTTAATGATTTTCCAAAGCCCTTTTGATATTCATTTGTATGTGACTGACTTGGATAGACGAACCCTTAGTTCTATTCCACATTCAATCTTTAGTTGCCAGCGCCAGACTCTCGGCTGATGAATTATGAATATGCCCGTTGCCGGCTCGTGACTCAAACAGGTGCAAAGTCACACTGGGAGCACGCCAGGCAGGCAGGTCGAGACCAGACTCCAGACGAGTCCCTCCCCCAGAGGCACTTCCCTGCCACCCCCCCTCTCTTTCGCCACGTTGGCATTGGCATTTCAATGTTTCCTACAACGGCTAAAATTGCTTAATTTATTCAGCAGTTTTCGTGTGACTTGAGCTAACTGAAACAATAAATCCAGCTAAATGCATAAAAATAAGTGTAAATAAAAAAAGCATTACCCAAAATGAAAGGTAACTGGTTCTGGAGGGTAATAAACAAATCTATCTATGGGATATACATGAGATTCCGTATCGCTTTCGATTCCGATTCGAAAGTATCTTTACTAAAGTTTAGCTAAGGCCAAGCGGATGTTGTGATCATGCAAAGAATATACCTACATATGCATAAGCTGTGATTTAATCGGGGTGATTAGCAAGGGATTTAAGTATTCCGATTCATGCTGGACCAATGTCCATAGATAGAGAGACCCTCCCCTACAATTAGCCCCCAGTGCGACCTCATCGCGATGATATAATGTACTAGCATCGGGGCTCATTGTGCCGCAAAATATCACTGATCATTGGATATTTTGTTGGTTCTCTGTTTGATTTACGTGCGGAAATGTTGGGTGACAGCTCAAGGAAATTACTCCATGTAAATGTCACACCGTATCGAACTGAGTGGTGGTCAGCTAAAGTGATCTAAAAGAGGCCTGCATTAACATCTGAATGATCTTTCCGGTGAATGGGAGCACCCCGCTTCCTACAAGCGATCTTTCAAGGTTCCCAGATCGACTCTGACGCACAAATATGAGTGATTTCAATAGAATTTGGTGGAATATACGACACATTCTAATTGTTTTGTTAACGCGATATTAAGCTAACTTAAAGATCTTTAAATCTCTTCAGTTTTTGATCTCTAAAGTATAAAAGAAGCGAAAATATGACTGGTCTGTATGCCATCTTGATTCAGAAAAGTAAATAACTAAGCTGTATAGTATGTATTTAAAATAAAAACTTGATCTAAATATCACAAAAGGTTTTTATTCTGTTTCGAGTCTTTTAACCTTAGTACAAATTATAACATCTATACATAATATATTACAAAGACGGTTAGACGAACTTAGGGATACGAGTAGCAATCGAATATGGCAAGGCTCATTCTCTCCTTTTTATTCATATTTATTTTCTTATCTAAGCAGAGCCAACAGGAGAATGCTCATCAGACTCCAACTGACAGCACCGCTAGCACCACTTGTCCTGGCTTCCGCCGGCAGCTGAGCCATGGCCACCAGCTGCTGCTCATCATCGAGCTTGGGTCTGTAGCTCCAATCGATGGTGTTGGTCTTACAGAGCTGGGCGAAAACTCTCGCCGAGATCTTGGGCGTTCTGGTGCGTTGCGGTGAGTTGAAGTCCACGTGATAGAGACCGAATTTCTCAGAGAAGCCGGCCTTCCACTCATAGCTGTCCATCAGACTCCAGGCGATGTAGCCACTGATATTCGCTCCATCCTCCATGGCATCGAGAACCGCCGACAGATAGAGATTATAGTAGTCCACGCGGGCATAATCCTCCAGACCACCGCGATCACTGACTCCGTTCTCCGTGACGATTATCTCGGGCGCATTGTACTCCCGGTGTATCCACATCAACAGATTGTACATTCCCTTGGGATAGACCTGCAGGTACAGAGAGAAGATGGAGTACAACCCCGCTGTCAATAGGGTTCATTCACCTGTGCTCCACCTGGGCGAAAGTCACCCTCTTTTCTGATTCCTGGCTAACTAGTTTACTCGGCAAACCATAATTCAAACTCTAAGTGGGGATAAGTCAACCCTCGAGCTACCCCAAGCACTTCACCAAGTTAATTACACCACCTCATCCTGGACGTGGGGGATTTCTATGCCTCATCTCTGCTCTCCAGAGGGTGGGCCACAATCAATTTGGCCGACTAAGCGAAAGATAATTGAAGTCGTGCAGATGAAGGAAATATGGTTCTGGTGTTAGTTGTTGGTGAAGTTTTCAGACCTTTTAATGTAATTATTCTGGGATACAGAAAACTTTTAAAGTGCTAAAAATAATACATATAATGTGTATCTGGCCTAAACAATAAAGGTTTTAAAAGTACTTTCTTTAACAGGAGATACTTTAAATCCAATTGAAACCATTGGAGGAATATTAAAATTATAATCCTTATGAAATCTTTATCCTCAGAAGAATTCTTCTCACTATTACTCTCATATAACTCCTATTGAACAATCTAAAAGTTTATGTTCCTTTTCTGACTGCCCAAGATTTTAATCTCCAAGTTAGTTTCAAACTCACCTTTAGCCAAACGGATCCGGAACCGGGCCAATCGACGCCCTCCTGGTTCTCGACCACGCCCATATCGTGATTGAAGGACGGAATTGGGAACTTGCCGGTATTATTGTGACCATTGGAGGTGACCAGGTTGCTGGTGTAGGAATTGATGCCGAAGAAGTCGGAGGTGCCGCGTATGCGATGGATCTCCTCGGTGGTGAACTCGGGCAGTCTGGATCGTGCTCCGAAGCCCTGCTCCTTGCTCAAGTTCCGAATGCGCTCGATCATCACCTTGGGATAGTTGCCGTGCTTGGAGAAGATGGGATGACCGAACCAGCCTACATAGAACTGCATGGCTCGCTCGGAGGCCTCGCGATCCTCGGCAGAGTTGGGATCCCTGGGCTCTGGCCACGACGTATCCAGTGTGATGCCCATGCGTCCACCTTGACGCGGCTGGAAGAGCTCCCGGTACATGTGCACCACCTCGGCGTGGGCCTTCAGCAGATTGTGACCACAGAGGTAGGCGGGAATGCCTGGATAGTTGTACGAAGGTGCCATATAATCCACTCCATAACCGTGCTCACACACATGCCACGGTTCATTGACGGTGGTCCAGATCTTCACCCGATCCCCGTACATTTCCAGCACCAGGCGGGCATAGTCCTTGAACAGCGGAATGATCTCCGGATTGGTCCAGCCACCCAGCTCCTGCAGCTTTTGCGGCAGCTCCCAGTGATAGATCGTCACCATGGGAGTGATGTTGTAACGCAGCAGTTCGTCGATCAGATTGGAATAGTACTTAATGCCGGCTGTACTGACTTGGTTCATATAGCCACCGGGCATAATTCGTGGCCAGGACAGGGAGAAGCGGTAGGTGCCCACATGCAGCTCCTTGACCATTTGCACATCGCGCTTCCACTGGAAAAAATTCAATTGATATATTACATTAATATTAATAATGCAAATTACTAGCTTACAGTTTTACCAGCCTTATAGTATCTTTCTAGCTGATTAAGTACAAAAATCCCCTCAAGTATAATGCATATCAAATCAGTTTGACGAATATTTGATATTAAATGATATTCTGTATTTAACAACAATTTGCCGTAGTAAAGAACGTATAAATTCATTTAACCAATTAAAGTCAAAATATGAGCAACCAGTGCGCAACTAGTCATACATAATCCGCCTGCTTAGTTGGATCATAAAATCTAATCGAAACTAGCCAACCTAATTTAATAATTGATATGGACAAATCAAAGCTATAACATTAATGTCCACTGGTCATTTAAATTGAAATGTGAGCAAATAAATAAAGCTGCTTAATGGACACGTTAAGTGTCGGAAAATGAGACTACGGCATTCTGACTTGTTTAGTGTGGATTGATTTGGTTTTTCTTTGAAACGATGCCAAGAATGCCGGGCCAAATTTTCGAAAAACCGAAAATTGGTAATGGAAAACCAGTTGGTCGGCCGGTCATTGGCGACACATTCCACGCCCAATGGTCATTGTCGCAACTTGGCCCGCAGCTCTGACTTTGGCTTTTGATTTGGCTCGCTCTATTGCTAATTATGTGACTTTGAATTGAAAAAAAAAAAACAATTTAATTCGCGATCGACGAGTATTGCATTTGAAAGGAAGGGGGCGTTTAAGCTGTCTGTCCAACCATTTAATCCATTTTTCAAATCGCCTGCCGCCGCTGACAACAATAACAAAACTAAAAAATATAGTAAAAAAAAAACTTACAAAAAACTATGACACCTGACGCAAATGCAGCAGTTGGCACCTGTAGCTATTGATTGGCATCAGCAGCGAATTGTGACAGTATTAACCAATTCGCCATCGCAGTCAACATGATAAATTGATAATTCAGTGCAACTATGTTGCAGATATTTCAATGCGAATTCATTGAGTATTTATTAGGGTGAATCTTGCAAGGAGATCGAGATATGTATGAATCTTAATCTTATTAATCTCGGGCTTTTATTTAAATGTAGCAATTAAATATACATAAATTATTATGATTTCTAGATCCGCCCTGGCTTATAAATTGTTTGACTAACCTCCAAAGGCGAACAAACAATTAACAGCAATTTAGAGAATTTATTTATATCTTATGCCCTGCATATATTACATTTAGTAGTGCATAAGATAAAAATTACCTAATCACTAATCACAATTGCCTAAAATCAACTAATATTATTTCCTCTTTTCTGTGCACATTTTGCTACATAAAAATCCAATTCTTTTTTATACCCATTACTAAGACTTTTATTTGGCTTTGTGCACATAAAACAGGCTTAAACAATTATCTTAATTAGCAGCGTGCTTAGCTAACTTATCTGCTGATATCAGTGTCTGTTTGAAAATGGGTCACATGCCAAACAATTTCATTTAATACAAGTATGCAAAGATCTTTATGAGGTTTAACCAGATGGTTGTACAATATTCCTGCTTCTAGAATCCGTCGAAAAGTTCTCTACTGCTTTACATTCAGTAGGCCCACAAAACAGGTAACGCCCTAGTTTTTTGCCCTTTAAGTCGGCTTATTGCTGGAAGATCATTAATTCAGCCAGCAGCAGCGATCGACAGTCATTAATCAATTAAGCGAACAAATGGTGCAAATGCAATGTGCTGAAAGTCACAGATGGAGACAAGTTTACTATCGGAACACAGTAGTTAATCAAACAAACTAAGTTCCAAACAGGTGTCCCCATACCAAAGGCCTGCTGCTCATGACTTATGCGGTTCTTGGCTAATGATTTTGTGGTCAGAACCAATGCAAATTACTTGACGGCCGTAATGGGATGCAATATGTGCAACGATTTGCATCGCATGTCCACGCTTGAGGATGATATTCTGGCCTATTGAATTATGGTTATTGTTCAGAGTTATGTTATCTAAACATAATTGGCCAATGTGATCTTGGCTTCGAATTAATTGGGGGCACAATTGTAGTTTATCTGATGATGCGAGATGCTATTTGCAGAAGCTACAAACTTATGCATTATGAATATTTAATAAAGCAGTCACTAAACTAGAAGAACTATAAGATACTATATGTCAGAGAGATTGGTTAATTTAATGGGATATGAAGTAAATTCCTTCTTAATCAGATTATAGCCCACTCCTCTAGTTAAAAATCCCTTGGCCATTAAGCACTTGATACTATTTGATTAGCCATGCAAGCATGGTGGATTCACTGAAGTGATCCATTGATCTCCTCCTCCTAAGATCACTGACCACTTCTTAACTCCCATCTGGTTAGATCAGCGTCAAGAGCTCTAGATAATATCACGTAATTAGCTGTGTAACTAATAGTCATCGGAGTGCATCAATTGCCAGTTGTCTACATATTTTGCAGTCGATTACCTCAGTCGACTGGAGATCTTGAACTCTTTGCATAACTTCCAATCGAACTGAGATGCCAAACGAACCGACTCATTCTGATTCGGAATCTAATTCTGAATCGGATGTCTACCATTATCGATTTGATTGAATTCTCCGCTCACCTGATGATAGCTGTCCGCCGTGACATCGCCATTGGATTGATCGACTATTTTCTCGGGATGAGTATGGGTGAGAAAGTCCCAGATCGACTCGCCCTTGTCATCCGCGTTCCAGCCGCCTTCGATTTGGTATGAAGATGAACCGACGCCCCAGAGAAAGTCGTTGGGGAATCGACGGGTTTGGCTCACCGGACTGCCGAGACATCTGCAGAGATGCGTTAATTTGTTATTGGTTAATCGAAAAGGTGTTGCTAACTCTTAAATCTAAAGGCTAAAATTCAGCAAATCCACTGCTAATCAAGTGACATTCAAAACTGTCGAGTGTTGCGACAATTTTTATTTACTTTTTAATTTTATATCCGTTTTTATGATCTTGGCCAGTCGTCGTTGTTTATAACAACAATTGCCGATCGGCCGATCAGGGTCAGTCGAGATTAAATACAAATTTGTAGCTTTCTTTGAGCCAAATTCGCTTTTTTGGCAGCTTGTTTTTTTTAAACAAGGCGATTGGGAATAGATTAAAATGGCAAAGTAATGCTTTACTACAAGTGCAATGTATAACGATCTACAGTGCACTATGTTACTCGTTTTAAGCTTTTTTGTTATAAATATATAGTTTGTGTTTTTTGGGATAAGAACAGGATTTTCAAAAAACCTTGCTTTTTATTTTGACAATTTAGAATTTACAGCACATAAACAAACTGGAAGCTCATTGAAATGAATTTTGAACAACATAGGATGGCCTTAATGAAAAATTTATTAAGGGCTTAGTTTTTTTAAAAATTTTTTAGAATTCGAAGAAATTTAAAATATCCTATTATGATCTTAAGAACTTTGGTTTACTAGTTTTTGCCTGCACTTTAGTCATTTAAACTAACACTTACGAGGCAGTCAGCACAAAAAGAGGCAGTATGAATTGCATCATGTTTATTTTTAATATCCTTATATATCCTTTTATATCCTTGGGCACGAAACTAACGTATGCAAAACGAAAACTTTGAGCAGAAAAACGAGCGTTTTTTTGCCCTAAACTTTTTCGCCGAGTTTTGGAACTTTTCGCGATTCTTTCGCAGCGCCCACGATTCGCGAGCGTGTTTAGATGTTGAGCGGCCAGCGAAACGCTTGCAAATGAGCTGCGGCGTTTTTATGTCCTACCGTTATAAGCGATCGCTGGAGCGGGCTGCAAGTTATAGACAAGTTCTCAGCGTCGCCCCCCTCCCCCGCCTAACGAGCTGGGGATCACCGAACAGGTGCCAATATTATCTCTTTTGTTTTTATCTCGCACTTGTTGTGTTTGTAACCAATGGAGAGAAGGGAATATGAGTGAGGTGCAGAAATTTGTGTAAAAGCAGAAGAAAATCAGAAATCCCGACCAATCAGAGTGAAATATAGCGTTATAATATTTAAATTAACCACAATCTACGGCGGACTTAGCATACATTATACGGCAATAAATATTCCACAAAGGGCACGATTATGGAATTGTTATGGGTTTTATTGCCACTGATTCGATTTTTGCCTTTTCTCGCTTTCAGTTTTAGAAGGCACGTTTATCACATAAAACTTTCAAATATATCTAAAACAGTTTTCAATATAAGCCAATATGCTTATTAGCTTCATAAGGCTTTATATCATGTCATGTGTATGTCATACATATTTTACAATTAAAGTATTAAAGTACCAAAACACAGCTCAATAGAACGCAGTAGGTGGAGTCTTCAATTGCACGACTGTTACTATTACCCCCTTTTCTTACTTCAAAGTCTTTAATTAGGTTTCACAAACTAAAAATCCAAAACATTGTTTAATTAAGGGCAAGTAAAAGCAGACACAATATTTCCCCGGCAGATTGATAAGGAAAGAGAGTTGCCTTTCCCCGGAGAGCACTGAAGAATATGGTGCGGGGAAAATTCAATTAGATCGGAATGATAAAAGCCAATGGAACAGCGAGATAAGATATCAGTTACAGATACAAAGTATCTGACTTGGTCAGGGAAGTCCAAAACTGAAAACGGAACGGCATTTAGCCAAATAAACCCGTTTTAGAATTGGACTCGCCAAAAGAACTGAACAAAGACTCTTTAGCCTTACAATAGCCATTATATGGACAGCTTTCGTATCCGCAAACTCGGTTCATAACTCCATATCCAGTTTTGGTATTTTTATCCGGCACATGTGCTAAGTGAAAGACCCTGTTACTGATTCGAGCTGGAAGTCTTGAAAGTCAGGGATCACTAAGCATATACGCTGACTTCATTTAAAAAACGTTACAATTCCCAATGAAGTGGGAAATCATTACTTGAAGGCGTAAACAATATGAACAGTCCGAAAACTATTCAACCCTCGGATTTCCCAAGTGTGAATATATTCTCAATTAAGAAGATTAAAATTTATCAGTTGAAAATAGTTAGCTAGTTAGTTGGAATAAGGCATACTTAAATAAAATAAAGCTAGGCAATTCACTCGGTGAATAATCACGAAGAACTGAACTGAATAATCGAGATTCCAATTTCAGTTATTATGTTATGTAGATCCTTAAGTGCTCAACAAAATCTAAGGTTCAAGCCCCGACAACAGTGGGCCAAGCAGTACTACGAGTATATATAGATTCTGACACACGATGTGGGCGTGTCGTCCTCTGTCACAGGTGTTCAACTGCCACTGAACTGAACTGAATCGAATTGAAACGACCGTCGGCATGATTAATGGTCGCATTAAAAAAATACAAATTTACGGACGGAAATAGCAATAAGAAGTTTAAAGTGTAGCCGCAAACAAGTGGCAATATTGCTAACAGTAAGACTGTTCTCATCAAAAATATCATTTCTATAGAAATATTCATATTATTTTTAGTGGAGTATGTAAAAACCCTCTAAACCTGTTTGGAGTACGTCCATAAACATTTATCGTATCTGATGCTTAATTTTGCATCCGACGCTCACGTGGGTACAATCTCTGGGTCAATTATGAATCACCGGCTGGCATAAAAATCCCCAAAGAAACCCATGAAGTTGGCGGCATTCTGTATACGCATCAACGCATTTCGTTAATACATACTCCTACATACATCTAAGGGAAACTACAAAGCCCCTTAAAAACAGGAATATGAACTAATATTGTTTTCATTTCCGTTGTCAATTATTCTGCGGTTATGGGAATGTTGTTAATTATTCCAAAAAACTGGAATATAACTGTGTGCATAATTAATAAGATGGGATGAAAATACGAAGACACTTAATATAATTCTTCCCTAGCTAATATTGTCTGATCTGTACACTTTTTATATATTTACATATAAAATGTGGTTGTTTTACTCCCATTTCAGTATTGTGATCAAAAATATTAAATAAAATAACCATGCAATAATTTTTGAAATTTCAATTTAATTATAAGAAACCAACAAACTTTTCACATTAAATATATCACATTTTTAAATATACGCGCCAATGTACATAAGGTCACACCGCCCGATAGGCTAACACTTCTTATTATCGCCGTGCTGCAGAGCCCGATATCGATAACATGTTTTTGTAAAACGTAAACAAAGCAGCCGCAACACGTGCATTTCATTCGGTCTCGTTTAGTTTAATAAAAAGAGTCTAAATAATGGAATTATTTACTGTTAACAGGTATTTAAGGTTGTGTTTATTACCTACAGTCATTTCAAACCAATTAATTCCCAGATATACCGAGGATGTGAAGGAACAAAAAGATGGGGCCCAAGGCACCAACAACGAGGATGAAATACTGCAAAAATTGCTTAAGAAGGCTGCAAAACGCAAGAGGAAACATAAAGCCATAGAAGCTGTAGAAACACCTATCCCGGAAAAAGAAACCTCAGAGGTTAAGGAGGCGGAATCCAAGGATGAGCAGGTGGAAGAACTAGAAAAGCCCGTAGAAGTTGTCCAAGAGCAAGATGTTCCGTCTAATGAGTTTCAAGTTCTTGGAGACGATGATTCCGCGGCCAAGAAGAAGAAAGTGAATATGCAGCTGCCCAATTGGCTGGCACATCCAACCATCATCGAAGGCGGAAGCCTGCAGCCGGAGGAGGAAGTGCCAACCTCCGAGGCAATTGATCAACTCGATTACCTGGAGAAGTACACATGTCAAGCTCTCAAGCAGATGAAGATTAAGCGGCTTTTTCCAGTCCAAAAGCAGGTCATCCCATGGATCCTGGAGGCACACGCTAAGCCACCTCCCTTTCGTCCCCGAGATATTTGTGTATCTGCTCCTACGGGCAGTGGAAAAACCCTGGCCTTTGCCATACCGATTGTCCAGTTGCTATCGCAGCGTGTGGATTGTAAAGTCAGGGCTTTAGTCGTCCTCCCTGTGGCAGAGCTGGCCCTACAGGTTTACCGTGTGATCAGTGCGTTGTGCAGCAAAACGGATCTGGAGGCTTGCCTTCTATCCAAGCAGCACAAACTAGAGGATGAGCAGGAGAAGCTGGTGGAGCAATACAAAGGCAAATACTACTCCAAGGCAGACATTGTGGTGACCACACCAGGTGAGTTAAACAAACCGAGAGAAGCCATGTAGTTTACATTAAGTATATAATTTTCTTACAGGCCGCTTGGTTGACCATTTGCACGCCACGAAAGGCTTCTGCCTGAAGAGCCTAAAATTTCTGATCATTGACGAGGCCGATCGAATAATGGATGCAGTTTTCCAAAACTGGCTTTATCATCTGGACAGTCATGTAAAGGAGACCACCGACCAGCTGTTGGCCGGCACTCAAGCACCTCTATGCTATGCAGAACTTCAAGCCAGCTTTGGCAAGCAACCACATAAGCTCCTGTTCTCGGCGACATTGTCTCAAGATCCCGAGAAGCTGCAGGATTTACGACTCTTTCAGCCTCGTCTGTTCGCCACTGTGCTTACCATGCCCGTGTTGAAGGACGCAACGGAAGAAGGTTCAGATACCGAAGCGCTTACGGATCCAGGACAATTTGTGGGCAGATACACAACGCCGGCGGAGTTAACCGAGCAGTACTGTGTGACGGAGCTGCGACTAAAACCCCTCACTGTTTTTGCCTTGGTGGAAAAGTACAAATGGAAGCGATTCTTGTGCTTCACCAACAGTTCGGATCAGGCATCTCGACTAACATTCGTGCTTAAAGTGCTATTTCAAAAGTATAGCACCAACGTGTCTGAATTGTCGGGAAATCTCTCGGCTAAGGTTCGAAAGGAAAGACTAAGGGACTTTGCTGCTGGGAAAATCAATGGACTAATCTGCTCAGATGCACTGGCGCGTGGTATCGATGTGGCAGACGTAGATGTTGTGCTCTCATATGAGATACCACGCCATATTACGACATACATTCATCGAGTGGGCCGAACGGCTCGAGCGGGAAGAAAGGGCACCGCCGTCACCTTGCTCACGGAATATGATATGACTTTATTCAAGAAAATACTTAGCGATGCGAACAAGGTATTGGGTGAGGAAATCCACGTTTCTCCAGATATTGAGATTCAGCATGCGGTGGAATACAAAGAGGCCTTAGCCGGCCTTCGCACGGAAAAGGAGAAGAAAAAGAACCAGAAGATGGCCGAGAAGAATCGTGTGGCCACCAAGGCCCTGATCCACAAGAAACAGGAGGAAACGGCCACAGTTCGTCCACTGACGTTGATGGAAAAGCTGCAAATCAAAGCGAACGAAATCGTGCAATCATCAAAGAAATCCTCCGAAACGAAAAATCCCAAGACCAAGGCTGACAAACCAAAATACCAGCCAAAGGAAACCAAGAGGCAAATCATTGCCAAACAACGAAAGGCCATCGAGAAGTAAAATGTGGGATGACTATATGGAATATGATGTTTTATTAAGTTTACTCAAATATAATAATGTAATAAGTATTTGTCTATAGCTTCGACGTGTGTATGGGGTCTCCGGGAGCAGCTTCTTATCTCGGGGGCGCAAGTGAATCCCCAGCAGGTTCTTCACCGCAGCCGGTGTGTATACCCTGGGTATTTAGATGCTGCGATGTGTATGACACGGTGTATATTTCAGACAATTGAGATAAGACTATTTAGAAATAGTCATATACCTTATTCGAAAATATTAAGCAGAAAGTCGCAATTTCTTTTACCTCTTCAATCCAATCTTCAATCCTCCAATCATTTAAGTTACTTTCTTTTCGTACCTTAGCAATTTTTTTACTACTTGAAGAAGTCATTGCTTAAATGATCTCAAAACTGTTTGTACGTAGGATTTAAATACGATTTGTATAATATAATTTGATTTTGAACGATTGTTCGATTGAGTTCGGTTCATAAAAAGCCAAACCAGTTTTGAGGGGTATCTAACGCTTCGTTTCCCGTAAAAAATGAAACTTTTCTATATAAACACAGCCGTAGCGGGAGAGTTTTATAGAATCTTCAATCTTGCAACGATGAACACATCAACGGCAATTAATTTTGTGGCCGCTTTAGTGCTTTGCTGCTTAGGTAATCAATCAGAGTGTGCTCAAACCCCAAACCAAGTAGGCTAATCAAGTTCTCTTCCGGATCAGCTCTATCCGCCAATGCCCTGCAGATTGAGCCACGCAGCAGTTGGGGTGCAGCGGCTGCTCGATCGCCTTCAAGGATTCAGGGCGCCGTGGACTATGTGATCATCCATCATTCGGACAATCCCAATGGCTGCTCCACATCCGAGCAGTGCAAGCGCATGATCAAGAACATCCAGTCGGATCACAAGGGTCGCCGCAATTTCAGCGATATTGGATATAACTTTATCGTGGCCGGTGATGGCAAGGTGTACGAGGGTCGTGGTTTTGGGCTCCAGGGATCTCACGCCCCCAACTATAACCGCAAGAGCATTGGCATCGTCTTCATTGGCAACTTCGAACGCAGCGCGCCCTCCGCCCAGATGCTCCAGAACGCCAAGGATCTGATCGAGCTAGCCAAGCAGCGTGGATACCTCAAGGATAACTACACGCTGTTCGGTCATCGGCAGACCAAGGCCACCTCCTGCCCAGGTGATGCTCTGTACAACGAGATCAAGACGTGGCCGCACTGGAGGCAAAACTAGAAAGCAAAGTTACATAGCTTAAGTATAATAAACATTTAAAAATTAATGATCTAAAAAATGTATTTATTAGGTAAAATTTACAATTATTTACATCAATTTAGCTACAGAGAATGGGTTTCAAGATATTTGTATATTAGGGTCTCCATCGTTCATTTCGAATGATTCATATGGGAACCTAAGGCTTTGGCTGCCAACGTGGCCACTTCTTGAGCTCGTTCAGAAGATGTCTTCCCGGACACGCTGTGGCCTTCGTTTGGCAATGACCCACCAGGGAATAGTTGGGCGAAACCTGGCGACGCTGCACGGCTATTTGGATGAGGGTTCGGGCAGCCTGGAGCATCTGCGAAGGAGGTAGTCCAGCTGAAATACAGAAACGTATTAAAGAAAATGGCACAGGGCTTTAAATGGGATGACTTACTCTGGAAGTTGCCAATGAAAGCGATGCCAATGGACTGGCTGTTATAGCGGGGAGCATGCTCACCACGGATGCCGAAACCCAAGCCCTCGTAGATCCTACCATCTCCACCGATGAGGAAGTTATAACCAATATCCCTGAACTTCCTGCGCATATGATCGGCTCGAATTTGCCTAAGTACCAACTGGCACTGATGCGGATTGAAGCAAGGAGCCGTGACTGTATGATGGATGATAATCAGTCGCACCTGCACCATAAGCCTGGGAATTCGCGGAGAGATGGGCACAGGACACCAGGAGCTGCGGGGAACAATCTGGCCCAAGGCCAGAGTCAATCCACATAGAACGAGGGCCAACTGTAGCTTCATGTTGTTTACTTCTGGATGTATGTGCTCTTTCGGTCACCGATCTGCTTTTATAGCCAACCGAAATATCTGGCCAGGAATCTCTATATTTACGCAGATGTTTTGATCAATGGGTTCGATCGGTGTATTACTGCAGCATAATTAAATGGCCAGCCTTTGTGTGGCCACAAATTCCGCTTGCGTCATCTTTCCAAAGATATTTGTATAAACTTAAAGCCCTCCAAGCTTCGCTGGCTTCTCTTCTTTGGGAATGCATAGCTGCCCTTGGACGAGGCGGTGGCCCACAAATGGTTGGTCATCCGTAAAAGGGTGGTTGCATTTGAAAGTCAAATGCAATCTCGGCGTGCTATAAAAGCAACCTGGTTGGGTTACAAATGGACAGTCGGTCGGTGATCGAGTGGCCCAGGTTAGTTACCGTCATCATGAAGATCGTGAGTACCCTTAAGGATAAATGTACTTAAAGTGTATAATATCAACATTATCATAATCCAGCTTTTTGCTACCATGTTGGGCTACTTGCTCCTTGGATTGCTGCTGTCCCATGCCAGCTTTGCAACTGCCACAAATGGAGCGATTCCAGCAGTGATTCCGGCAGTGCCCGCTGCTGTTCCTCGCCTGGTTCCCGTGGCCACCAGCCATCAGTTTGTCACTCGAAACTGGAATCGAGTTTTCGTGCCCCCCGCCACGGTGGCCACTTATCCCAACACCTACGTTAAGTACAACGGTGGCTATCCGGCGTATCCCGCCTACAATTACCCATACTCCGCCACCTATCCGTACACCTATCCGTACACCTATCCCTACTACTATCCCACTTATAACGTTGGATATGGTTACAAGGGTGTCTGGTGATCGTTGTACTGGAAAATGTGCAACGTCATAGCCTACCTTTAATATATTGTGATAATACTCGATACCAAATGATATTATATTATGAAATATATGACAAATGTAACCAAAAACTTAATTCATATTTTAAATCATTTTGGATCATATTGGATAATTGTCTCAATATTAAATATACGTTTTTCGTTGCCCATTTATTGAATATGTCCAGAAATATTCGAATATTTGTTTATTAAGGAGTATTACACCTGTATACACTGTACAAAAATTATTGTGGTTAACCAACTTGTACTTTTATTTATAAATAACACGATAATTAAGGAAGAATTTTAAGGCTTTCTAAAAGAAAAATGGTGCTGGCACTGCAGGAGCAAGGAAACGAGTTGGCTGGATGAGTCGGGCGCCAGTTGCAGGGAATGGAGCAGTAGCCAGGATGCGGGCAGGAGCAGTCGGAGCAAAGGCGGCATTAAACTGGTTAAAGTAGTCCAAGCGCTGGCTGCTGGATACGGCCAAAGGAGATGCACCCAAAGGATTATACAAAGGAGCACCAGCAGCATAGGCGGCTGCGAAAGGTCCACCTGATCCTGGATAGAATCCGAAAGGAGATGCCGAAGGAAACAATGCTGGATCCACAGCTGGCTTGGCTGCTACACTGGCCAGCAATCCCAGGGTTACGAAAATCAACTGAAAACAGAAAAGATGCTAATCTTACAAACCCTTGCCTAAGAATTTTCTTACCATTTGCTGCATTTCAGAAGAGATTACTGCTGCCACAAGATCCAAAAACTGAATATGCATTAGCTTGGATAGACTCGAAGGTTTTATAGTTTTTGGGGCGTAGAAGACCACAGCTGGCCTGGCTAATTGGCGCTCCAAATTGTCAGACACTTGGCTCCAAAAGCGGCCTAAATGGCAGGTGCTGGCAGAGCAGCCAACCACCCACCCATTTGCATACGATCCGATATGGATATATATGTCTGTATGTTGCCACACAACATTCAAGTAATCAAAAGTTTGGAAACGACTTGACTTGTCCAAATAAATAAAACCATTTGTAATATGCTTCTCACAGTTTAATTAATAGAACAAAATGATGGGACAAAAACCAATTCTTGCATCCCCTACACAAAGGGACTTGACAATAACTATCGTATTCGTATAATTGCATTACATATGTATAAGAATAGGTTCGTATGTATAATTATCGTATATTATTTAGCTGCTTGGGAGTTACTTGATCGTTCAGTTTCAGTTGCTTGTTCAGTTACGTATAAATATATAGTTATGTATAATATATAGTCAAATCATAAAACACTTTGCCGTGGAATTAAACTAATTAGTCGTTAGTTAACTATGTAATCAAACAATCATACGGATTATGCTTGTAGTATGCATAAACATAAACGTACCCTAGGAATATATGTGGTATTGTATGCTAGCACAATGGTTGCACTTTGGATAATTCGATATATGGATTAGACGACATCTAGCATAGGCAATTAATAAGTTGCTTTCGATTTGTGGATCGATTGATGATTCGGGGCAGGGGGCGTGAGTATTTCGTTACTTGTCGAGTGGGGAGTAGCTTTAACAAACACTTGTTCTCGTTTTAGTTTTCTCTATGGCTTGCTTGGGAATCGACTGCTGGATAAATCTATATATACAATTTGGCTTTGGAACAGGATCTAAGCTGTGTGATGTTTTGGCTTGGGCAGAGTTAGTAGGGAGTAAGTCCTCGTTGGAGTGTTACGATATTGCAAGTTTAAATGGCGATTGAGTTGACTAGATATATGTGGCGAATTAAATATCGTATGGTTTCTTCATTTCTCTCTCTTCCCTAAGACTGCTCCTCATCCTCCCGATCCGCCGGATCCTACCACAGCACATCGTAATCGTACACATGCTCCGAGGACGCAATGATCAGACACTTTAGAAAGTCATCTAGGGTGCGCTTGAGTTTCCACTTTTTCGGCTTCCTCAGCAGCTGCTGCAGCGGCTTCAACTTGACCTTTGGCTCATGCCAGGGACTTGTGGATGTGGAGATGGATTTCCTAGTCGGCTGATTCACTTGCTCCTGCAACTGCTGGACGGGCAAGTTGCAGTAAATATGGCCATTTAAGCTCTGTCGCAAGCTATGCAGTCGCTGCTGCTGGTAGTAGTGATTGAGATTGGCCAGAAAGGAAAAGTCCGTGTCATTGACCACATCAATCTCCGCATAGTTGTGGTTATCGATGTCCGGATCCGGTCGCTGCCCCGATGCCTTGGCAAACAGTTGGTCAAATCACATGTTTTCATCGAACTTTGCAAAGTTCGCGTCCTCGCTCCACTGGAACTTGCCGCCCTCGGCGTCATCATTGTGCTGATCCATGGCCTGTTCCTGCTCTGGTGATTTGAAGAACTCGTCATCCTCGAAGGGATCCTCCTGCTTTTTGGCAAATATGTTTACCGACTCGGATTTCTTGATGAGCTCCTGCCGCTGCTGCAGCTTGCTGGTTCGCATATTTTGCTTCCTGCTCATGGCACCTGATCCTCCAGCTCCTGCTGTGCCAGTAGCCGCTTGTTCCTTTTCAAAATCGAATGATGCCTTGGCGAAGTCATCCTCAAAGGCAGCATCGTCGAACTGGGACACCTTAACATTATCATCAAATCGCAGTTTCTGCGTAATGGGTGGTGTTGAGGTCGGCGGTGTTTCCATCTCAAACTGCTCCCGTTTCTCGCGATCTGAAAAATCATTGGAGAAGCGGAACAGGCTCTTCGATCCGCCGCTGTTCGCATTTGCCGAAACTGGACCCGCCGGCGTGGAATTGCAACTGGAGGCGGTACCTGCTGGCGCCGGCGGCGGAGAGCTCTGATTAAAATCTGACTCAAATCCATCGTCAAAATTGAACTTGGAGCTGGTAACTCCAGCGGAGGACTCCCCGCCACTCATCATCAGGCCACCTGGTCCAGTGCTACTGGCATTCGAACGTGGCGTGGGAGTTGGAGTCTGCTCGTAACTGTCCACAAAACCATAGTCACTGTTAACCACGACGCCTCGTGTACGATTCTGGCCCGGAAGCTTCGCCAGCGATGGCGGTTGATGGCGTTCCATTTGGCGACGCTCGGACTCCAGCATTCGCTGGTGCATCTCATGTCGCCGGCGATTCAACCTCTCGAACTTATCCTCATCCGTTGGCGGTTCATCATCCACGTAGTCCTCATCATCATCGTCGTCGTCATCGTTACACTGGCCTGGACATATATAGTCATAGTTATCTCTGATGCCACGCCCATAGCTCGATCTGGACGGGGCAGAAGTACTAGCGCTGGGAGCACCGACGGTGGCTAAATCCTTGGCACTGCGGGCTCGGGTCTTCTTGCGGAATCTGCGCGTTAAGTAAGGTGTTAAAGAAAATATTTACTCTATTCATAAAATAATATCCCACCAACCTTCGTTCTTTTTCTCCATCGGAGGGAGTTTGACCCAAAGCCGCTGCTCTACGACTCTCAGCCAGTCGCCTTTCAGTTTCAGCAGCGCTCGCTGGACGCTTCCAAGACTTCTGACCAGGCAAGGCTGGTTCTGCAATGCGCATACAATTAATACGAGAGAACCGATATGAATTACAAACTTGCGACACATACCCTCTCCGTCCCAGGGACTGGAGCCGCTGCTCTTGCGCAATCGCTGTGGACCCACTACCGCATTGGAGGGCAGCACCACATCACCGCCTAGCTGATTGGGACGTTGCAGGCTTCGTACTCCAGATCGCTGCTGGAAGTCCTGCTCCGAGTCCTGCTCGTAATCAATGTCACCACTTATGCGGAGCTTTCCGGACGTAGTTGTTGGCTTTCGTAATGAACGGGTCTTCATCTGCTCGCGATCGCGTTCACGATCCCTATCCCCACGGTAATCATCCCGAATATCCAGGCTGCCATAAACATCGTTTCCACTACCGAAACTGCGACGACGACGGTTGGCGCTCTCATAGGACTCGAGACTTTCTCGATCGAAGGATTTGCGATCGCGCTCCCGATCCCTGTCCCTTTCTCTGTCATACAGATAATCACCGCCACCTCTTCCTGGCTTGTAGGCCAACGGTGAGCGACCTCCACGCTCTTCGTAGACATTTTCGTAGTCGAAATCGTAGCTTGGACGTGCATAATCCCGATACTCTCGGTCGCGATCACGCTCTCGTTCCCTATCCCTGTGATCTCCGCGATATTTGCCTCTCAGTTGTCCACGTTTGTCGTAGATGGGTGGTGGTGGGCCATAGCTGGATCGCTCGTAAGCAGCACGATCGAAGGACCGAACGCGCGCCTGCTCAATCTCCTGAGGTGACCATGTATGGTGCGCCGGGTGATGATACCAGCTGGGGGATTCTGCAGGAACACAAGTATCGTTAAAGATTGATTTAAAAATCAGTTTTATGAAAAACGCACCCAATTCAAAGTTATCCCTGCTGCGAGAGAGTCCGTGCTTGAACTTTCGCTGCTGCTGTTGATGTTGTGGCTGATCTCGGCGTGCAACGAATTCCCCATCGTAGCTACAAATATTAAAGGTATGGGGAATTATTATTATATTACCTATATAATTATTCAAGGAAGTGGACTTACTCGTAGTCCTCGTCGCAAGAGTTCATCCGCCTGGCGTGTCGCATGTAGTATCCATGCCGGTCCGTATGCTGAGGTGGAGCTTGCATAGGGGGCTGATGGGGATGAGCCATTTGAGCGGCGGCCAGCTGTCGCCGCTTCAGATACTCCGGCGTTTCATCGTCCCAGGGACTTAGATCTCGGGATGATGAGGATGTCTGCTGGCGCTCCTTCTTCGCCCACCGGCGCTGTTGCTTTGACCAACCATCATCCCGAGGATCCGAACTGCAAGGCGATTCTACCGTATCCGGTTGCGAAGTGTTGGAGGCAGGAGGTGGTGGCGGCGGAAGAGTTAGCCTTGCCTTGCCCTTTGCCTTCGGGGAATCGAAAGTAGCCCAGGATTGCTTTTCCCGATCCTTGTCGCCCATCATTTGTTTCGTTGCGGTATCGATGAGTTGGGACACGGCCGAAAGCTGCGAAGGCACAGGCGATGGGCCCATGCCTGGTTTCTGGAGGGGAATCGGCGACGTGCTGACATCATTGAATTGCGAGGGCGTGTGCAAGCCGGGAGCTCCACGTGATGGAGCTGCCGAGGAGGTGGCGGGCGAAACTCGATCCCTTGAGTCCAGGGAGAGATTCGAAATTGCACGATGCATAAGCTCGTCGATCTCGATGTCATCTTTCGTTCCACCACCGGGAGCCGTTAGGATGGAGAGGAATTTTTGATCCTGTTTTGGAGGCAGGGATTGCTGCTGCTGCTGGACATCCTCTAGAACCGGAGCAGTTGCATCCAGTTGTTGCGTCGACGTAGAAAGCTTTTCATACTGATCCTGGCCGCTGACAGGCTCTGCGTCCTTCTCATTGCTATCCAGGCTGCTCTCACCACCCGCATCAGCATCCTCGTCCTCATCATCATCGCCCACGGTCAAAGCAGAAGACGAAGGCTCTGTTGGAAAGCCCCTGCTGTCAACCAAGCCATGGCGATCGCGGGCATGAGTCTGCACATTCTGATGATCCATAATTTGACGAAGGTCATGATCCTCATTGAACTCATCACTGAACTCAGGAAAGTCTTGCAACAGATCCTTTTCCTTCTCAGGCTGAGTGCCGGTTGCTATTGCTGGTTTATCAAAGAGATTCTCCACTAGGATAATGTCCCGCAGAGCTGCGTAACGATCTTTGGCCTGGGCCACCACTTCGGTGATTTTTGTGTCGATCTTCGGCGCAGGTTTGACATCTAAGGCATCAATTGGTAGCTCCGCACCCACATTGTTCACCTCCAAGCCCTCTGGAATTTCCTTGGCCTGGGTCTCATCCACAGGCGGTGGTGTCAAATCGCCCATAAGATCCGTTTCCTGCTGTTGCTGCTGAAGCTCCTGATCGATGATCTCGCGAAATACAGCATACCGATCTGCTGAGGGCACTGTCGCAACAACTGGCGATACTGTCGGCATCGGAGTTGGTGCGTCGTTGAAGTTGGCGAAATTGGCCACAAAGGTGGAGTCCGAAGAACCGGAAGGCATTACTGGTTCATCCTCGCCAAAAGTATCGTCGAACTTGGCCACGAATGAGGTCTGCTGATCGAAGTTTACCTTGAACACAGCAGCCGTGGATGATGGCGCAGGAGCTGTGTTGGCTGGCGAAGATCTCCTCTCTTGACTGTGAACTTGGCTTTTTTCACTGGACAAATACTCGGAGAGATAGGCTGTCAACTGGACCAGAGTCATGGTGCTCAGTTTGCTGGCGGGAACGTTCAGTTTGATAGCCAAATCATCCATCCCCAGGGTGAGCAATTGTGTTAGGGTGATATCGGGAGCCAAGGTATTGCTAGAGGGCGCTACTTCCGGAGCCTGGGCCTGCGCCTGTGCTTGAGCCTGCAAAATCTCCGCCTTGTTTTCGTAGATATCCTGCGGCCTGCCTAGCGATGCCTGCCGTTGAGGCCTCGCGCGAGCCGAGGATCCTTGGCTGGGTGGCGGCAGCAATGGCGGTGGAGCTCCCAACGGAGCTAGATAATCATCCTCGGTGTGTCCAGGTTTTCTTGGCCTTCCCGGACCCGGAAAGCAGCCATCAGAGCGACCAACACGGCGCGATGGCAATGGAATGGGTGGTGCGTCAACGGAGGAGATAGTCCTTCTTGCCGTGACATTACTGTTCAAATACTCATACCTTCCGGTTGTTGGCGGTGGAGTGGGATTTGCAGGCGACGGTCGGATGACCAGGTCGCTGAACTGCTTCTTGGGTGGCAGGGGCGGAGGTTCCGAGTACGGAGTCGAGTCTGGACGCGGCGGTGGCTCGGGTGCTGCCTCTGTTTCACTCAACGAATCGCTCTCCTGCAAGCGGCGCATGTTAACACTCGATCCAATATCCGAACCAGATTTGCCAAATGATCTGGCCTGGCCAAAAAGATGCGGCATCTTCTTGTTGCTTATACTGGAGATCACATCTAGTGCTCCGCCACTTGGAAGGGCGGAAACAGATGCTGTGGGACGGTTCCTCACCGTACTTGGAGGCTGCTGAAGCTGCAACTCCTTCTCTGGTGGCAATTGCACCTGAAGTGGTCCATTGAATACATTCGCTTTTGTCTCCGTTGCCAAATTTGGAATCGAGGGAGCTGGAACCGCCGGCGGAGCCTCGAACTCGAAGGCATCCAGCTTGGCAAAGAGATCGCTCTCCTGGAAGGGATCTGGATCGCTCTTTTTGCGAGTGGGCGAGAACGGATCCGTATCCCTGGGCAGAAGTACAGGATCCGCCGGCGGATGGGGATTCTCCAGCGAGGTCAGCGTTGGCGGTTCTGTGGTATAATAGTGGCCGGTGGGATTAGGTGGATTAGTGACATGGCCAAGCAACAGTTTCAGCTCAGCGCTCGGGGTGATCGAATGGGAAATAGATGTGGGTATGGAAATGGGAGCGGGAAGCGGATCGGGATTGAGAGCAACCGTGGACAGGAGCTGTCCCAGACTGGCGGCGGTGCTAGCGGTGGATGTTAGTGTGTTAGCCGAGTTCTGGAGCGGATTTCCTGCGGTGCAAGTGCAAACTTTAGATAGCTGCTTATTCAAGGCGATTCCTAATTGCACAGAGAAAAAATTTCGCCAAAAATGATGCACAACTCGTTTATCATGATAAAAGAAATACATTTTAATTGTTAATGATTTTTTTCTCTGTGCAATAATGGTGTTCGAATTGCGGTTGGTTAGTACCTGCGGTGATGTTAGTAGCTGTGGTGGTGGTTGTGGAGATGGTGGTGCTATCCTCCGGAAAGAGGCCATCCGACTGACCCAGAGAGAGACCCAGACCGAGACCCGCCTGGCTGCCGGAGCTGAGCTCCTTGAGCAGCTTCTTCGGCGGATTCTTTAGCTCTTGGAAGAAGTATTTCCTATCGACATACGGCCTGGTGCGTCCTGTGCCTAGCGGATCCAAATCCGTGAACGCATCTGAACAATGGAACAGAAGGGATCAGGAAAACGACAGGGATAACAAGCAATGAGAGCAGCTCCAAGCGGAGACTCCGAATTCGCATTTGGCACAAAATCAAAAACAGGAGAAAAACTCAAAGAGCTCAGAAGAAATGGAAGAGAAAGCTTATATCTTCGATAAGTTCCGAAGACAACAAATCCACAAACGAAGATCCCTATTTAAAAGATATATAAGTTAATTTGTTGTGAGTAGCGTTGAATTTAGGATGAGCACGTTACTAACCAAATCCACAAATAAATTAAGATTAAAAAAGTAACGTAAAAAAGGGACAAACCAAAAATGTTTTATGAACAAGATAAGATTAGGGTAAAATAAGCCTATAAATCACATGAGACAAAATAAAGAAATAAGACGTTTTCAAAACTATCCAAATATATGTTTAGATCCTTAAGAGTTTCTTTACACATTCATTGTATAATTTTTTTTCACAGGTTTTGTATAATTACACACAAAACCAAATTCTGTTAAGAGTTTTACCCCCGAAGATTCCATTCAGTTCAATTAATTTGACCCAAGAAGACTACCAATTGTTCCCTTGCCGGGCGGACACATCTAGTTCCACTGACCACTCCCCACACGATCACAGACAGCTTTTTTATCGCTTCAATGGAGATGACAAAGCGACCAAATTCCACACAAGACGCGACAACTTCAATGATGTGGAAAAGTAGGAGGAGCTATGCTCTTTTCAACTCACCCAATGACAAAATGGTTGAGGTCTGCTCCTCATTTCCCAAGGCCGAACTGAGGCCCATATCCAGATCAGCCAAAGGTCCAGATCCTGCAGCAATCTCCGTCAGTTGTTGCGTGGGAGTGGCCGTGGATTCGCTGGAGGCCAGCGGAGCCATGGCCAAAACCGAACCCAATCCACTGCTGCTCACCACTTTGGACGTGTCGAAGACATCATTTTGTTGGTCCAGTTCCTGCAGCCAATTGTCATCGTCGTTATCTGCAGCCTGCAGTCCAGTGTTGGCTGATCCTTGGGAGCTACTTGTACCAGGAGGTGGCGAAAGCATTGCATCCAAACTGGTCACCGCATCAGGTGTTTTGTTGGGCGGCTTGTGCCTGTTGCGTCCGGAATCAGGTGGCGGTGGCAGGATGCTATAAGAGGGCACATAGATAAATGAGTCTCCGAAAGGATCGTCCTCGCTGGCTGATTTTGCTAGAGATGGATGGCCAGCACCACCAGTGCTGCTGGTGGTCGGCTCGTTTGGCGTTATCCTCTCCATCTGACTGATTCCCCGCTGAAGCGAAGTAAGCTCCTGCTCCAAGTCCACCAGATCGGCCACGGATTCCGGAGAGACCTATAAAATATAGTGTTGTAATAAAAACTACTTTGAAATAGCATATGACTGGATAACGAACCTCTTTGGCCGCCGATCCGGATGCCTTGGCTACGTCAAGATTTACGCCCAGCCTGCTCGTTCCATTCGTGGTGCTAAGACTACTGCCCAGCAGGGTGAGGGCATGGCCGGAAGAGATTCCTCCGCTGGCCAAATCCGAGTGGCCCAGACCCATGCCGCCCAGGCCGGCGGACTTCAGCGACGACAGGGAGGCCAGCTGGCTGGAATGGTCGTGCAGGGACTTCCCCTGGATCTGCTGGCGCGCCATCTCAATCTCCTTCTTCTTGAGCTCGAAAACTACCTGAAAGAGATCGCGCATCGCCAGCACCACCTGGCTGGCCGCCTTGTCCGTCTTGATGCCGAAGAACCGGTGACCACTGTCTGGCGATCCGAAGATATAGCCAAAGGCCCTCGAATCCGTCATATCCTGGGCGATGAAGGAGATCTTATGCACCGGATGATGGTACAGGGAGTCACCCGTTTTCTCATCCCTCAGCCGCAGACCATCGATGGTAACATGGATGGTTATCCGCTGCTTGTGCTCTCCAGCTGCCCGGATGGCCATTTTGAGATCCTGCAGCGCCTCCTGGCACATCCGATCACCTCGAGCCTCGCCCACCTTAAATTTGGAAGAATCCCAATGTTATGTACTGAAATTTATCCAAAAAGTAAGCTCTTACCTCCAGAATGCCGATGAGCTTTGCCTTGAACTGAACGCCATCGCCGAAAAAGCGTCCCGGATCATTGCGATCTGGAAAAAGAGGGCAAGAATCGAATGTCAGAATGAGTCTTTGTGTTTGTTAAGGTGTGTATTCGGATAATTTTGGTTTGCCGAAAATGTTTTACAGAGTGCAGTGGTCACTCGTCAGTTTTGGAAGCCGTGGGATTTGGGGTGTGGCTGATTTATTTTGAGAGCACCCACATTTATAAACGATTTTATTTAGCGCTGTTAAAAATTTTGGCAACATTTCAAAAATTAAAAGATAAAAAAGTTACAAAAGGAGTAACGGAATTAATTATAATTATATTTAAATTAAACCATCTAGTCCGAAATGTAAACGAAAATGCTTTAATATTTGCAATATAAAATGAAATGGCAAGCAAACTAATTACTCATTAGTTTATCAAAAGAAGTATAATGCATTTTGTCAAAACTCTAAAGAATGTGGACAAATATGGGTTTATTGGAGCGAATCCCCATTCAAATCTTTTGAATGATTCATTTTTCAAATTTTTCGAATAATTATTTGCTCGAATGAACACTTGTGTTCCGCGTTGGATCATTCAATATTTAAAATGATGCTTCCATGGAATGCCAAATTTATATGTATTATATATTTTTTATTGTGCTTTATATTTATATGAAATATTAAAGGAAATTATTCACTAAAAATCTTCGTTCAAGATCGGGAAGTCGTTCATTGTTTTATTCAATATTTTGCGTTCATTTTGCATTCGTTTCTCATTTTTGATCCGCTACGAACTATAATTTAATAACATCGTATTATTAATTATTTGTTTTCCGAAGCATTTTTATTACAATTTTATACTGCATGCTAAAACAGTTTTTAACGTCTTAGTAGAATTGAAAAGATTTTTAAACATGTATGTACACTGGAAAACTTCTAATAATCTTCTTCAACTTCATAAAGAACTCGATTCTTTGAATATCAACCATTATTGTATTAGTAAATCTCAATCTGCTATAGTGATGGGACCATCGCGAGTATTTTTTATATATAGCTTCGTCTTATCAGCACAAAATCAAAAAAATATTCACTGTGATCTTCGCATATGTTTGTATCTTGGTTTTGTTTGCCGTTTCTCACTGCGGAGGGGTCACTGTGTTTGTTTGTTTGTGATTTGTGTATTTGCTTAGTTTGTTTTCGCTAACGTTTTGCGTAATTCGTTTCCTCTGCCGCGCCGCTGCCGCCGCCAAAGGTGCTGGCCAACGAGAGATTGGAGGAGGCTGTGGACAATTTGGCCACCAGGGACTTGACCATGTTTCGCCCGGCCGAAGTCTCAGTGGGTACTGCTCCTGCTCATTGGGAAAACGCTGGCTGGAAAAACTCTGGAATTCTGGAACTCTGGCCACCGAAGTGTCAACAGAATCAGTGTAGCATTCCGGGCCTCTCTGTTGTGTGTGTGTCTGTTGACATTTCCATTGGGACGCGGACGAGGAGGAGAGTGTGTTGGGGCTGGAGGGGGCACACAATGGAGGACAAACAATACATAAATTCCACAACGATTTTTCGCGACGCTATAGATTTAATTAAATTCTAGCGGAGAACGATGCGCGATCATGGAATGAATAAAAGCGAATGAGAGCGTGGAAACGATGCGAATGCTCTCACTGTGTCTCTCTTTTTCGACTGGACTGGATTGTCGCAGTTTGTTCAATTGAAATAGCAAACAAAAACACACACACACTCTTTGAGGCACTCGTGTGTGCACACTCTATTATTTAGTGATTTTTGTGGCGCAAAATACAGTACAGAAAACGCGCAGCTCTCTCGGCCATTGTTGATCTTTTTTGGGAAAACTGCAACACCTGCGACGCCGGCGCAGCAGCTGCTATTCGATTGGCAGATGCTGTCCGAGTCGCTTATCGATAAGCCGTATCTAGCATTGAAGCGAGGGATCGATCAATAGGATATATCGGAATTTGAAAAACTAGCTTCGTTCACAAATAAACCTAAAGCGTTGAGTTTTTATTCAATGGTGAGGAATTTACTTTGTCGCTGCTGATAAGTATGATTAGGTTTTTAAGTAAACAAGGGACACCGCTATGGTCGAATTACGCATATAAGAGAGGGAGGGAGGGAGATGAAGAAAGTTAAGTAGAAAAGTTGACTGACAAAATATTTACCATCTACCCACATGTCTTTACAAAAGGGCGTATGAGTACAGTTTGATATAAGGTGCTTTTGGAGGGGCAACACATTTTTAAACAGGAACAAATTAGGACCGTTTTTTCTAAGTTAGATGTCAAATTCAATGTTTGCTATAGACATCCAACAAGAAGAATAACTTTATAGATGACAAAATTCCGTTTTAAGGTGCTATTTGTGTCACTTACATTTACAAGGACTCGTTTTCTTGCGAAGCGTCTGCATTTTGCTCAGAAAAAGCTGATTGGCATTCGTGTAGTAATTCCTTTGGCCGCGTATAATGTTGCGAATAATGATTGAGCCTTAAAGAGCTTTAATTATTTATGATTTGTTGGATTTCCCTTCGTTGTTTTATTTCTAAGTGCCTTTTGTGATTTGTTTACACTTGTTTCACTGTTCGCGTGTTCCGTCTCTTTCGCACTCCACCACTTCCTGGCAGTCAACGTTTTGTTGTTGTTATTGTGCCAGTCGGTCGATAGAACACACCGGCATTTGTCTCACTCACACTCGCACGCGCTCACACGGACACGGCACGGATTATCGATTTTCCAAAGGGGGCCTCTGTGTGCGTGTTTACTTCCACTTTGCCTACTTTAGGGCGTTGTGGGGGGTGGGAAAGGGATGTAGCTACGCCTTTCATTATGCAGCGATAAACTATCTAATTTCAATGAACTGTTATTCGTTGTTTGATCCTTTCCCGTCTTAATATTTCACAACATGCGCAGCTTTCTTTGTCTGGCAGCCAGGAAAAAAAGTGAAGCACAAAGAAGTGGGTGACTCACTAGCGATTTTGGCTGAGCGAAAAAGCCAACTCGACTCTTTTGGCAGATATTTACAAGCTGATTTTGATGTTCTCCCTGCTTTGCATGAATTTGGCCTTCAATTTAACCCAATTTGAATGGGTTTGTAGCTTAATTTTGGTCCTACGCCCTGGAAGCAGCAGGATATGCACACACACCGAAAATTTCGATAGTAAAACTCCAAGGATTCGAGGGTGGTGGGTCAAGTGCCGCGGGCACCCTGTGCACCAGCCGGTACAGAAGCTATCGGTCTATCGACGACAGCCGATAGGTAATTGCTCGTACTTGCAGTACAAACTATTCCATATGTTTATCCAAATGTTTGAAATAAATTGAAACTATAATACTAAATTTCTCTCTTAAGCTTTGAAACATTTACAGATACACAAAAAAAATATAACGATTTTATACCAACGGTACCTTAAAGTTCGATTAACTATCAAAATATTATGTTGTTAAAACACCCCTTAAACTTGCTTAACCGTTAAAGATCCATTTTCAAACGAAGATTTAAATTACATTCTTGATATATTTTACAATCGACAAGATGGTAACACTGCAAAGCAATTTCTCCGCAAAACAGTGGCGCCAATACTGCCAAAAAGGGAACTCAAAAACATAGCAAGACATCGAAAAATATTGCACCACAACCCCGCAACGGTCACTTTGCTCGCAGTCTGCTGCGGTCACTCTATTCGAACGGAGCGGAATATTTATCGCGGATTGTCGCGTTATTTCGTTTGTGTCGCGCCTCAATCAAACTCACCTTAAAAATTAACACTCAAATCGTAGATTACGAGCTCTGTGCGGTGTTATCAAAACTAACAGGATTAATTCATTACGAACGCCTACGCCAGTCGCTCTTCCTCTTTTCCACTGCGCGCGTCGCTTATTTTTACCTGCAGCGCAGTCGCGACAGCTGAAAATTAATAAAACGAAGAGAAAAGTGTAAATTGGATCACAATTGGTAACTAAAAGCCGATGCGATCGATCGCCAGTTGTTTTATACATCAACAACAACAAAGCAAACCAGTTATTAGATGTTTTTGTGAATAGTGTAAATCAAATTCTCGGCTCATACCTACACATACACCAAATACATTCCCGTAGTTCCTATTCAGATCCGATCGGTTCTTCGATTCGCAGATCACAAGAAAATATGCAAAATTAAACCAAGAGGAGCGTAAATCGGGGAGTGCGAAAAGTGTCGTCGAAACGGGGAAAATAATCAAAGTTAACAGTAATATCCTGTTGTGTAAATAAAAGGCTTATACATACACACACACAGTCGCAGAAGCAACAAACAAAGGAGGAAAAAGCGGCAAGATGAATAAAACCTGTGCCCGTTGCCAAAAGGTGGTTTACCCCATCGAGGAGCTCAAGTGTCTGGACAAAGTGAGTTACATTCCCAATGCATATGTAGTCTATTTATCCTATTCAGATTCTATAATGTTCGCGGTGGCTCCTTTTTCCGTTTTAAGCCGCTCTTTCGTGCACTTGTTGCGGGCGCTAGAGCGAGACGGCTAGCTGGCACATGGTCGTGGGTTCTGCTCTCCCGCTCCCACTCCATGATTTTATCCCTTCCCCCATTGATCATGCGTGCCTTTTTGTATTTTTGTTGCTCTGCTTCTTCGGTGTTTATTATCCTATGCTTAATAACCGCAAAAGTTGTTTGGCTGCTTTGCCATTCGCTTCGCGGAATTCAAATATTTACTCGAAAATAACGGCGCAGCTTCGCGGGCGTCTGCGTGTGGGTGTAATGGCACTATTGCACTGAGAAAAACCACAAGATCGCTCTTCCAATACGATTTTCATTTCCACTGGAAAGAGGCTTAAAAATTTGCTAAAAGTTAAAACTAGAAAGTTAATATATTGCTATTTCTTCAAAAAAAACGTTCTAGATGAATATATAAATTTTGTAAAATATGTATGTTTATAATCTTCTACAAACTTTAAAATCTATTATTTTATTATCCAATTTGATTTTGACTGAAATCATCTTACCACACGATCGACGCAACTGATCATTTCAGGATTTTTGCTCAGTGTAGTGGTGCGCGGGTGGCGACAACCAACAGAAATTACTGCTCACATTTTCGCCAACTCAGGAAATTTCTACAATTGCTTTTAATTTACGTTTGCCGCCGCCGCTTCCGCTGGCAGAATTTTCGGGCTCCCTCTCTAATTATATCCTGGCCTCTCTTTCCCGCAGCGGCGCTTGTTGCATTTCAATTCTTGCGATCTTGTGTCTTTTTCGCACGGCTTTTTTGGTTGCAGCTGCTTTTGTTGTTGTTCTTTCGAAAAGCAACAAAAGCAAATCCGTTGACCGACCTTGAGCGCATATTTTCGAGACTTGAGACCAGTTTTTTTACTGCGTTCTCCACACACACATGCTTACGCTTAAAATCTGACACAGTGGTTTTCGCGAAATTAGCAGCTGGAGAAATGATAATATTTTCCCATGTATGGAAGTGCTGATTATCTAAATTCCATTTCCGTTTAAGTTTTTTGATAAAATACATTCAAATATTTATTTTTTTCGCCTAAAAACAAAATTCGTTCTATTCAAAGCTGGAAACAAATTATTTAATTTACTCAAATTTCTTGATAAATTTCTGTCAGTTGAATTCTCTAGAATAATTTTCAAATAAAATATTTCGGTTACCGGAAATAAACAGCGTTTTTGCATTCTCGGAAATGGATAGCTTAACGGTACAAACTGTTCAATTATAAGAATTTAAAGTGCAATGAATAATATTCAAAATAAAAATCACTCTTAATGAGACGAATTCTTTTTTCTTAAGAAATAAATAGGATACAAAATTGAGCAATTAAACTGAATACTGTTGCTTTTACAAGGCGAAGTCTATAATTAGTTGGCTCCTTTCAAACTGTGAATTTGCATAATGTTTGTACTATATATCCGCAATTAGTTTTCCAACTAAACGGATAAACACAGCTGTAGTTGCACGCAAAGTGGGGCTTTCGTTTCTCATTTTCAATGTGCCCATGGGCTTATTGGTTTACGCCTAATCCAGTTTATTTTTAAGCGAACTTATGTTTGCCTCTAAGTCTGGGGCTTTTCCCCAATTGCAGTTCCATTTTATTTTCGCCCTTGGCTGGGCTGTCTATCAGTCTGTGTTTACGTTTCGAGGGCCTGTGTTATTGTTGTTCCCACGAAATTTGGAAGCTGATAACGCAGCTATCGAGCCGAGCCAAACATTTACATTACGAATCCCCTTTGAATCGAATTGAATCCATCAACGAATTCCGATTGCCAATCAGTTTCGAGTATATCAGCAGCGTTCAAACGTGTCAATCTTACCCCTTCAGCGCCAAGAAGCACATCCTAATTATAGTCTCGTCTTTCTAGAGTTTCTTCTTCTTCTGCTTCTTCTCCCCTTCCGAGTCAGCAGTTTCGATTCTAATTATAGACAATGGAGTAATGAAGTAATGAAGTAATGGAGTCGGTTATAAAACATTTATGTATGTGCGTCTGCGTGTGTTTTTCGCCTAATGGAAATGCTGAAACTTGTAAATACAACGTTTGATGGGTAAGAAGTGTGGGGTTGTGGTGTGGGGGGAGGTGGGCGAAGTTTGAGGAGCATAAGTTTACCTTTACATATTAAATTGCATTAGTTTACTTGTGTAAACTTCGGGTTCAACTTGCGCCTGCCTTCTGTTGCCGGGTGTGTCTGCCATTGCGAAACAATTTAAATGCATGCATTTCACAACAGACTTTGAAGTTGAGCAATAGATCGCCCGCCTTATGAGGTCAGAGGCTTGACAAAATAAATGATTGCTGTGCGGAGGGGATCAATCATATTTTTATTTTGCTCAGCCGCTCAGCGCATTACTAATGGGGGAATTTTTTATTCGAAGGGGATACAGTAGTTTTTTGATTTTTATTTATATATATATATAACGCATATATTAAGCTATTTAATCTTTTTATTGCTAGAATTTAATAAAATTTCTGTTTAACCAATACCCACTGTACTTGCAATTTATGGCAATACAATAACCCTGACTAATAAAAGCCTATGAGATCAGAAGCCAAGCTCGAACTATTGTTTTCCGACTTTCAAGTCCAGTTTGCTTACGCAATGCTCGTGTGATTGTTTTCAATCATTAAAAACGAACAATAGTATTGCTTCATTAAAGGGAGATAATATGCTAATACTATATAAATAAATTTTGCACTTTTTCCTGAATTGTCGTAACTTAAACAGCAATAGAATTATAGGGAGTTTTCAGCGCGAGATTTTCCTTGGCTGCTATCTGCACGTGACACATCCTAATATCCTGATATAGAAATCGATACTTGTGACAGCAATAAACGGCTATTTTATACCAATTATCTCTTATTTCCTTCCACCTCGCATAGATACTTAAATTCGTACATAGATACGAGCGCATAGAGAGATTGGCACGCGAGTTCGTTTGAAGAAATGCCTTTTTAAATGTGCCGTTAAAGTTTTGCGGCTTTATGCGGCGCATTGCTGCCGGCGGCGCTTTGTTAATCGATTTTTGATACGAGCAAAAAAAAAATTAAAAACCAAGCGATTCGGAATGTAGAAGTCAACTCGACTGCTAGCCCATAAAGTTGGGCCTCCTGCAGCCGTGCCTATATCCTCTGTGCCTGTCGCTTCTGTTGCCAATTTCATTTATCTCTCAGCTTTATATTTTCCTTCCTGTCTTATATTGCATTTGATGAAGGAAGGGTATATTGGGATACGGATAAATGATGTGGGATTTATTGTAATATCATTAGATATGAGTGCAGAAACTACTTAAAAGCTATGTATATAACTCCTTAAAAACCATAACGATGTTTTTAGGTATAAATTAACTGAACTTAAATATGTATAAACTCTTGGTATTTTTAATTTAACCTCTTAGTATGGTTAGAAAATTCCTAACATTTATTTATAAACTTTCATTTATTAAAAAGCGATATTCGCAGATACAGAGTATCTGTTAGTTGCAATCCCATCTTACTGCTTTACCAATAGTAGTCATTGTTGCATTTGGGCTTTATTTTGCACGAAATATGTGAGTTTGACTTTTTGCTTTGCGCTTTGTTTGGCTTTGGCCTGACTTTTCGAGCTGTTTTCGATGTTTTTACATCTTTTTTTTCAGAGTCAGAGCCACGACGAACGATTATTTCATGCTCGCAAGGAAAGTAAATGACCTCTTTGTTGTCATGTTGTCATGGGAAGTTGGGGGGATCGAGAAAGAGAGCTGCTCGCTCTGTGGCTCGATGGCTTTGGTGGGCATAGCTCTATAGCAATGGCTATAGGAACGTGCCAGTTTTGGCCAGCCTTTTCTGGCCAATTTCGCAGAGCACGAGTCGAGCGACGAAAGAGGAAAGTCGAGAGCACAAGTCACACAAAGAGGCAGCGAAGCATCAAAAATAAAAGCGTCGCGCCGTCCGTTTGACTTCGTTTGCCACTTAACGAGACCCCCATTTAGCTCCTGCGCACCGCCGCCCCTGTCTTCCTGGCACACATTTTTGCACTTTCCTGACCCCGCTGACGACCTCTTCTTTCGCCCGCTGCAAAACCTCCTCTTTTGGCCGCCCCAATAGGCCATCACTTCTCACTGGGCCATGTTTTAATTTTTGCATCCTCTTCGAGTGACAAATGACTACAGCAACAAACTTCAGGACGTTTTGAGATGTAGGAAGAAGTATGTATTAGGAAATTAGCTGGATGCGCTGAAAGAAATGTAGTTTCTGCTCGTTAATAGCAAAATACAACCACGATATTGAAATCAAATAACTTTTTTATTTGCCAATGTATATTCAAAATAAAGTTCAATCTCAATGGGCTTCCATAGTTGAGGTCGTAAGTCTACGTGCCACAGAGATTGCTCATAAGATTTCAATTAGAATTTTGATGCAACATAACAACTTCAAACACATATAAAACTAAATGATCAATTTTTGATTGGTAATTGATTGAGCGGCCTAGGAGATCAGCATGTTGGGATTCAGCCACATGCGTATCATGGCCTGGTTCTGGGCCAAAAATGCGGCTGACTCGAGATCGCCGCGCTTGAATAGTCGCTCATCGAAGTCGAAGAGGGATCGGTTGGTTGGCAGCTCGGCATTGTGTTGTTTGCAGGTCTTCACTTGGCCACGGTTGGGATACGGCTTTTGACCAGCCGTCTGCTCAGCCAGAAAGCGCTGCATTTGCTCATGGTGATGCTCCAGGTAGGCATTGGAATCGGAGAACTTCGGCGGAGAACTCTGATTATCACAAGGTGATAAGGACTTTGGTGAGGCTAGCTGCTCCGGAGAAGGAGTTGCTTCTGATCGTGGTTGATTTTGCTTGAGCTTCTGGGATTTCTTCGACTTGGGTTTCTTTTTGTTTCCGCCAGGTGGCGCTAAGTTATTCGACTTGGAATTCACGTGGGCATCGCGGGATTTAGGCGTGACCTGGGCCATGTTGCGCTTCGGATTTAGCTGGATATTGTGTGCCTTAGACTGCGTCGGTGGGATCAATTTGATCTTGGCGTCGGTTGAATTTTTAGGGTTCAGCCGCTTGATCGGCGGCTGATTACCGGACCGCTTGAGACGTGGGGATAGCACCACCTTGACCTTGAGCCTGGATATGGGGAGTGATTCCACCGCAGCGGCATAACTCATCGGAGGATCCTGGTCCGATAAATAGGAAGAGGATGTGGTTGGACGACTGGAGGTAGATGGATGTTCCTCCAGCATCATGTAATCACTGAGTGGCTTACGCCGCACCGGAACGAGCTGGGGCGACGACCTATTCTCAGATCCGGAACTGCCAGCACCGGTATAACCTGCTCGGGAATAAGTTCCTCTGGATTTACTACCAATGGACTTGCGTCCAGTCGATGTACCTCCTTCGGAAATATTTCCTGTCGAATTACCACTTCCGGAGAAAACTGCTCTGGAATTACCCCCCTCGGAATTGCCGCTAGTGGAGCCTCCAGCTGCTCCATCAATGCAATTTCGGCGATTCCGGCGCTTCACCACCACCGCCGTGGCTCTCGATTTTGGACCCGCCAGTTTAGTATTAGTGTTGGGCCCTAGTGCTATAGATGTTTTTGCTGGCTCTGGCTTACATCGGAATTCGAATCGGGAATTACTTCACCTGATGGACGACATTAAACAAGCACTTACTTTGGCTTTTAGGGTGTACTGGGATTTCATTTTCTTCTTTGAGTCTCCACGATTCGACAGTCACTATATTCTGATAGAAATTTGACAACTAGCTGCCCTGTTAACTTGACAATCAGGGTTGCCATATATATACAATTTTTGTAGCACACTAAAAAATACTGAAATGCTAAAGATATATCGATAGTAATTCAAACTTCTCCAATTTACCAACAATATATTGTTATTAGATAGAAAAATTGCAAGCTACAATCCCAGATCTTCAGTCATAAAGTGTCAATCAACTGAGTTTTCGGCTTCATCCAAATGGAAAAGTATAATTTAAAGCCCTGAGAGCATTTTGTATGTCAAACGGTAGATGGACACATTTTTTTCTTTCTGTGCCTCACTCAAAACCTTTTCGCTTTCGGAAGCCATGATGGATAGGAGAAGAATGACAATAGCTTTATGTATTTATTTATATACATTTTCTCCACTCTTGACTGGGCCTCTTCACCTCGCTCAATTCACTCAAAACTCGAAACTAAAGTTCACTTTTGCATGACAATCAATTTTTCACTCGACGGTGGATGGACAATGATGCGGGGCTCCAAAAGGGAAAGGTGGGGAAAATGGTCGGCGGGAAGGGGGAAAATGGAAAATGGGAGTGTGGGGTGCCTCAATTGAGGCATGAAAATAAAAGTGGTCAAGCAGCAGGCGGATAGAAAGAGAGATGCAGATACGATAGAGGGGGACAACATTTCGAGTTGTCACTGTCTTTGTCTCCCCTTTATTGCAATTTGCTTCCCGTCTTTAAATTTCGTATATCTTTTCTTTTTAATCAGATTTATATTTATCATATATAGTGGATAATTGAAGAGAAAACTTTGTTATTTAAAATCTTGTTATGTTGTCTTATAGAGACTATTGAGATTATTATTGCTTTTACAATAGACCATATAAGATAAGGTAAAATAGCAAACAGTAATAAATGAGCATTGTAATTTATGAAGTTACTCAACCTTTTCATTTCTTCATTCTGCACCTTAATTATCGTTTTTCCGGTTCCCTGTTGCCTGAGAATAATTTTGGCCATTACTTTTGTTGCACTCCGCGCTTATGCAATTGTGTTTCCTCAAAAGAGCCCACGACTTTACCACTCACTTTCATTGCACTTTAATCTGCCAGAGAATCTTCAGTCTTGAGTCTCCGCTGCTCCCATTTCCCTTCATTTGAGACATTGCCTAATTAGACTTCGCTTTCAAGAGGTTCGCTTGCCAATTTTTTTCCTCGCCGAGATGGAAAGCAAATCAAAGGCGGCGAAAAAAAGATGGCTGAGAAAAACTGCTAGCAAACAGATTTTTCTATGCCTACAAACTTCAAAGTCAAGATTTCGCTTGGCCAGCAACTTGGCGTCTTTTGTGTCCCAAATTGTAAATGTAACAAAAAGTTTTGTCCACTTCGGAAAGTGGAAGTCGTCGTCTTCGTCTTCGCAGAAGTTGTTTGGAAACTTTAAATAGCTTCTGCCGCTGCGGCTTGTATTATTTCGGTGTTTTTTTCGCCTGTTTCTAGGGCTTCTTTCCCTCCAATTAAACGTTTCCCATTGTGGTTCTGGTATTGTATAATTAATTTCGATGCTCAAATTTTGACTAATGACCGACAAAGAAGAATGGACAAGATGATTGAAGAGAGTCTAAACAAGTTTTGGGTCAAGCTTTTGATTCTTCTGCTTCTTGTGTATTTCCTGTCTTCTACGTCTTTTAATTGTTTTCCCTACCCCCCTGCTCATTTTGGTCTTTGTTGCTGACATTATATTGATGTTAATGCGCATTTGCTTTTGGGGAAAGAGGAACACTTCCCCCCTTTTTTTGTCACTTGTAAACAAGAGTCACCAGCGGAATCCGAGGTCCGTTTGTGTAGGGTGGAAAATGTGGCAAGACAAGGGGATTCAAGAAGTACGTTCCTCCTCGGTTGAATTGCTTTGTTTAAATTCAATTGATCTTTATTAACTCACCCATGGCGTGAGGGGAGGGGAGGGTGGCGAAGCCAAGGGGAAAGATCACTCAAGAGGTCTGCCAACGACTCGTGTAAATTCAGAGTGTGGGGGGTTGCGGGGGAAGAAAAGACAAGTTGAACTCGTCTTCGCACAGCCCTCTTGTCTTTAGTTTATTATTTCTTTCTCTTAAGCATTTGCATGACTCTCGTCGTCATCATCCAATTGATTCCCCCGCATTCAAGTTTTCAATGAGGGGGGATCTGTAAATAGGCGTGGCATTCTATCTTTGCTGCTTTTATTGCATTTGTGGAGTGGGGAGGGCAGAAAAGGGGGCAGAATTGGAGAAGTTCAAGTGGTGGTTGTGTGACTCTTGAGTTCCATGGTACTTGAGGTTTATATTCTTCTATTATATGATGCATATATGTATCTGAAATACAGGTTAGAATATAGATTAAACTGCTTTTAATCAGACGGCATTTGATTGATGCACGTTCTTAAGTCGCTTTCAATTTGCCACTTACTGCGCCCGTTGCACCGAAATCATCTCCATTATTCAGCTCTGGCCCACATTTAACCCCAAACCGCATTCTGCTGCCGCTGAACTTGTGTCCCACATCCAAAAGTTTCGCTTGTTCGTCTTGTGTGCCAAGAGGGAGTCCTCTTAATTAATAATTGAAAAGTGCTCCTATATAGTATGAATGATTTCCTTACGACGCAGGCCAAGTCAACCCATAATAGATAATAGATAATAGATCTGATTTTTTTGTGCCAAAACTTTGCTAATCACATAAGCCCTGCCAGTCGTAGTTGTATTTGAATTAGCACTCTTGCCCACTGTGTGGGAAATGGGAAATGCCCTTTGTGCTGCCAGTGAAAATTCAAATAGTAGTCTTAACTGCCGGATAAATGGGCGGAGAGTGGGCGGGGACGGGAAGGAGTGTGTGAAGTTTCTGACGTTTAGAAATTAAACAAGCAAAACGTCAGCAGAACTGAACCAAACTGAAATGGACTGAACTGAACTGAACTGAAAACTGGGAGAGGAGAAGCAGCCCCAGGCGGCATTTCCTATTGACTTTGCTAATTGACTGCAAAAGTGAAGGGACAAGGGGTGCGGGGGAAAGCGGGGTAAATGGCGTGAAAAAGCTGGGACTAGGTGAGTTAAATCTGTATAAACATTCGGGGTTAAGTTTGGACACACAACATATTATGCAGAAAATATGTAGGCCAGATTATTAGGCCCTTTATCACATTCCAATTAATGAGCTCTTGCCATTTGTAAACTTGTCAAAATGAATTATCATAAATTATTCCCAACTTTCTGTTTAGTTGGGCTGTTGAACCCAATAGATCATTTCTTAATCTGATACGACCGCTAACAACAATAACAACAACATTTTGCTCAAGTGGCGGCAATTGGAAGTGATGTCTTGAATAGATAATCAAGCTTGACTCTCCTTTGTGTGGAGTGTGTCACAAGTGATCTACAGCAGTGACTTGTTCACAAATCACTTTCTAATTGGTCTTATCATTTAGCTCACACATTTTGCTGTATATTCCCATGGGTATCATCGGGCATATGGTAATCGTTAGATGCATATTTAAGACCCCGATCCGAGACGCCTGCACATATGTCAGGCGAACAGAGGAGGAAACATATATCACCGGAGCGTTGGTAATGCCCAATTTAAATAGAGAAGAGCAAACAGACATTTGATTGCGTAGAAGAGGAGCATTAGGCGGCGGCGGCAGTTCCCCCCTCCTCCTCCTCCAGCTGCCATTTCCCATCTATAGAAATGGAAAAAAAAAGAATGAGAGTCTAGTGAACGAACACCCCACGTGAAATCAAAACCCACTTGCAGTTGCAGTTGCCAGCTGCCAGCTGCTGTGTCTTCAGCTTCTGCTGATGACGCTGATGGTGGAGCTTTGCTGCAGCGTTTGAGTTCCGAGTTGCAAGTTGGTGTTGCGAGTGGGCGGGGCAGGGGGCGTTTCGGAGTCACACGTATAGAAAGATATGGGGGGGAATCCGCCTGATGAGGCGGAAGTGAAAGCGACCAAGCAGAATTAAACCGCTTCCTCCCTTTTATCCCAATCTCCCAGCTCGAGCTTTTGTTTGCCAGAGCAGCACCCATCATACGTGGATACTCTTGATGGTAAGGGGTTTAAAAAAAGTGGATAAATATTTTATTTTAAAAACAATGTGTTTGAATTCCCAACAAGCATTTCCAAATAATGCATTTTGATTCATTAGGCAAGTTAGGTAATTGGCACTTTAATTTTTATTGTTCTTTCAAAGACATAATTTATGCCCCTATTAACACCAATCTTCTGTTAGCAATCCAATTAACTGTTTTGGTATAAAGCTAAATATATCTAGATAACATTTACTACTCGATAACTTTATCTATCGGTCAAAGATCGCTACATTTGGATATGCAACGATAAGATATAAAAAACCAACCAATTGAAATTTAATTAAGAAGAATTCATATGTTTTTCACACATGAAATATAAAGAGTATTTGTAGTATTTGTTATACGATAGAGGGTGTGAATGCAATTCTGCAATTCAAACATAAAATCCCAGCCCGTTAAAGGGTAATAAAGCAGTCTGCAGTTTCGAATTCTTGAGTGGGTTTTTTTTTTTTTTATTACATTCTGTTTTGGCAAGCCGTGGCTGCGCCTTAACCCAAAAAATCCCGAGTTGCGTTCAAGTTTTTGGTCAATTTAACACGCCTTGCCACGCTCTGTTTGCGAACCGCCAATTGTTGTTTATAAGCAAAAAAAAAAAAAAATAAATAAAAAAAAATGCGTGCTGACGTAAGGTCAAGGTGTTTACAGATTAAGAACGACGTACTCACAATCCGTACCGAAAATGATAAATGAAAATACCCAAAAATGGCAAGTAAAGTACTGTCATCGTCGTTGTTCGATTCTGAATAAAGTCTGAGGTGTTGCGATGAGTCATCGGCACTCGATCAGTTAACTACTTCATAACTGATTGAATTTCTTGTCTGTCGGTCTGTGGGACAATTGTCGCATTTGTCTGACTCTCCGACTGCCTGACTAGGGGCGACTTTCCCTATATGATATATGGTGGCCCACACATGACATAATTGTCATTATCAACAACAACTGGCCGCTGATGAGCGTTAAGTAAGCCGGCAAATGGTTTTTAATTGTTGTTGCTGTTGACGTGACCAGTTTAAAGCCCAATTTGGTCATGCTATAATTGAATATTTAGCCCCAGGCAAGCTGACAACTGTATACACTGTTTGCTTATGCAATTCTCACTTCATGTTTTTCCATCTTCGGCGTTTTCACACGCCCGAAAAAGGGCGGAAAACTGGGAAAACCGTTTGGTATCTGGTCAAAACGATCTCTTCCCATTCCCATTGATTGAAATCTACAAGTTTTTCAATTTGCTCGAACGCGCTTTCAGTTTCGTTCAATTGAATTAGGGGCTTCCTTTCTTTATTTGAGTTTAGCTGATGGCTAATTAAAAGTTGTTTTCGGGGTGGAAAGTGTGGTGAGGAGGGGAGAGGGTGTGTGCCATAAATTGAATTTGATAGACAAAGTTGCAACTGTGTTTTCTGTTTTCCTGTGACTTGGATTGCCTTTGTTTGACTTTTAGTTGCAAACTGGAACTTGATGTTAGATTTTGCAATTGCATACTTTGCACAGACTCTGTCATATGCATACTTGTTTTTTGCCACTCCATCCGCACAATCAAAAGGCGAAAACAAAAAACAAAATGACGCAATTTTTAAGCGAAATTGTATAGCATTATCCCGAAATAGTGAACTAATATCGCACCATGGCATATATGGTTGTTAAATTCAACTCAATACTTTGGGTGCGCAATCTTATAGATTGCATTTGCGAAATGCGCGATAACATTGCTAGGATCTTGAGTCATATTCATTGTGAAAGTTGTGCGATAAGGCGGCGGGTTAGCTCCCAAAGTAAATCCCATGTGTTGTTATTATATGAGAGCATGTGGATCATGTTTGCCTTGCCTCAACCTCATTCCGTTCAACATTCTTTTGGCCTTCATGTCACTCCAATCGCTGCGGTGAAATATATTTCTTTACACTTTGCAAAAGTTGCAAATGTTTAGCGCAGATACTTTTTGAAATGTAGGATTATGATGGGATTAAGATCCAAGCCAATGTAATTTGTATAGCATTGACATATTCCATTTGTGAAATATAGAAATTGTATTATTCGTTATATATACCCCTTACTCACTGTGTACCCAGTTTTGGCAAAAGATCAACAAGCCACATTTGATTAGAATCGCTTTTTATGATTATTATTTTTTCCACATTTTTGCACGTACACTCGCTTCAATCTGAGAGCAGAGATACATACGATACGAGTATAACCGAATTATTTGTTTATTAATTTCGTTTATTGCCGCAAGTGGCGGCGGCGAATGAAGCGACTGGTGGCCACCAACTGCGTTCGTTTCGCTTTTTACTCGCATTATTTATTTCTTTCATATTTTGTGTACTTGTTTTTTTGCCGGCAAGAATCTGGGCGATTCGCAACCTAATGCTGCTGCTGTTGCCAGCGAAATCTTCGAGTGCGGATGACTCATTCTCCAGCAATGTCGAGTGCGCTAAGTGAAGAAGCGGGGTGAAGTGGACTCCAGCGAGCTTGGATATGGCGTTGTCTTCTGGCGGGGACAACTCCATTCCACTCCATTCCACTTGGGCAACAGTGGTCCATGCTGGACAAAAAGTACTTTCGAGTGTTCGGAAATAGTCGCTGGAATATATATCTATATTTATATATAGAATACTTTCAAGATGCTTAATGTAAACAAAGCTGAGTTGATCGTTTTACTAAGGTGTATTTTTATTTTACACAAATTTATTTAAGTTGCAGGCTAGTGTAATCACATCTTATATATGTTTTTTTTTCTATATTTTAATGTGATGCCTGTTTTTCCGACTATTGCCCGTTCATTCCTCCACTTTGATGGTTTCTCCAGTTGTTGTTTTGATTAAACTGCTGGCGGAGATGTGTGTTATGGCTACGCAGAGTTGGCCAAGAGACGCTTGAGTTGGCCTTAAATCATGATTAATATCTCATGTAAAGTTGGCGCGGGGGGATAGCTGGTGTTCGGCCGCTTCGACTTCATTCCGTTGATAGCTCATAACGGTATACGAGCATAAATAACAGTTTTATTTTTTAAGCGCTGCATCTAGTCGAACTTTAATTTGTGCTCAAAGAAAGCTGAGAAGCATAAGCATTTCCCCGCACAATAGAGAGAAAACATCTCTCCCGCTGAATGGCCATAGAATTTCTTCCCTCACTGACCGACCGGCGAACAAAAACCAAAATCCAGAAAAAAATGGGAATAAAAACAATAAAATCTGGCTGTGGACAACAATGCGAATCTGGATTTCAGTTTGCTCTCATGTCTGAAGAGTGTTTGCCTTTTGCCGTTTGGCATTTGAAGTGTTTATTGTCCCAAAACTTTTAAGAATTCGCCTTGGAAATACTCTACAGAATGCGGAAGTCATCACTTTGGTGCAAAGCCTGTTAAAGATAGTGAAGTGTCAAAAAAAAAAAATACTATGTATGAAATTTATTGTACTGTTAAATATTCTTCAATAATGAAATATTGAAATATTTGTATAATATAAAAATTTTAACAGCTTGTATACTATAGTAGATAATATTAAATATTAAATATGTAAGAGTAAGTTATGATTCGTTCTAAAGTCAAAGTTTTTTGCCTAAAGTGCAGGAACCATTGTTTGGAAAATTATTTGCGTCCAACAACGTGAAGATTTCAAAAGGATTTTAACACCTTTACTTCAAATACGCTTAAATTTGTGTAAAATCAATGAGTGTGTTGAATCGCAAATCAAACAAAATAAATGTAATTAAAGAGAGAAGCTAGCTGCTTTCCTCTGTTGTTTTATCTCTACCAAATTCGAAGTTGGGTGAAATCAGTTGGTTTTTAAACAAATGTATCTGTTCCCAATTCCAAGTGCTCCAGTTTCAGTTCCTTATGCAAATTTAAAGAAATCACTTTGACACTTCAAGTCGGGTTTAATTTTCTTTGTTACACTTATAAATAGATTTTTTGAAGCAATTTTGTTTGCTTTGTGGTTTCTGGTGTTGTTGTTGTTGCTGGTGCTCATTGCCCCCATTTGCCATTTGTCATTCGCTATTCGCCGTGGTAATTCGAGATTTTCCTACCAATTCGTGGCTCATGCCAATTGTTTTTATCGCCACTCCGAGGGTCGAGAAACGTTGAAAGCGTGCAAATGCGAATGCAAATTTAACACCTCGTCGTGGTTGACAGAAAACAACCGGGCAATAAAACCAAAAACAAAACGAAACAAGCCAAGAGGAAACGTTTAACTTTTGAAAATTGAGCCGCAAATTGAAAATCAAGACGAGAAGCGAGCGCAAAAGTGAAAAAGTGGGTTAAAGTGGCCGCACAAAATGGAAATTGAATACAGTCGACGGCGAGGGAGACGACGTCGTACTCCGTTGTTGACCAACGACCACCAAACTATTACCTCATCACATTTAAATAAGCCCATGTCTACATTCCCATGTGTGCATTGCCCATCCAGATGCACATGACCACTCCCACAACAACATGTAAAAAATATGTAGGAAAAGAGCAAGAAACTCGACAGCATTTTGTGTGGCGAAAGTGAAACTGTATGTGCAACTTTCTTGCGGCTTAAGCAGCATCAAAGTCGATGGATTTTGGCGAGCCAAAAGTTATGTCAAATACACAAAGTTAAATAATTTATTCATATATTTGAACTAGATACTACAGTAAGAAAGTAAGCTTGCTTACGCACTTAATATTGCAATGGTTTTAGGGCCATAAATATGGTTTCTATTTATATAAAAACAACTAAATAGAAAGTCTATACATCAGAGTTTAGGTAATGTCTTCGACACACAAAATTTACAAACTAAATCCTAGAGTTACTAAATGTATCTGAACCTCAGGCATTCTTGCCGAACTGCATCGGTGGTCCAGTTGACCATTGGCCATTGGCCGTCCGAGTACCCAAAACCACTGCCCCTGTTACGCATGCGCCCTGAGCTGGAAAGTCATTTGCTTAAGTCTAGATGATTCAAAATGGTGGGTTCAGAGAGGAAAATCCGATGATTTATTCCGGTTTCGGTTCAGTGGGGTCAAAGATTGTTTCGCTTTCAGCTTTTCTCTTCGGGCCATGGAATGCGTTGAACTGACTTCTTTCGTTTTTATTTCACTTATATTTTTTTTTGTGTTTGCTGTGTTATTTGTGTTTGCGTCCATCAAACAATTAACTATCGTATTTTTTTGTTTCTACACTTTTAATTGTTGTTTAAACTGGTTTTGCGTTCATGTTTTTTTTTCTTATTTGCGCCAGCTTCCAGTGGCAGACAGCGTTGAAAACCAATTAGGAGATATTTTGTACTCCCATCTGGCATCTCTTTCGGCGAATGTATGGCCATCTCTTTCGTCTGCTAATCCGCAGACAAGTTAATCGTTTGTTGACCTCCACGTCAAGGATGGTGCGGTAAATGGGGATGTGGATGTGTCGGGGCTCCATTGCGGTTTTGAGATTTTTTCCTCTTTCGGAAAATTTGCATAACGCGTTGCAGGCAAACAGAAACATAAAAGAAGGAAAACCAAACATTCAGGCACCACAGACGAAGTCGAGCTATCAAGCCAAGTTTTCATACACAAGTTCTTACTCTGGTCGTTGCGAAGTTGTGTATCTGGGTATCTGTGAGATGCGAGTTCTTCCGCCACTTCATATGCCAAGTCACCACAAATCACGCAACATTTTCAATGTCTGTTTGTCTGGTTCTCATCTGTCTGTGTGACTTGGCCGCGCTTATCTAACCAATTATCTTAACTGAACGGTACTAACTACGATATCTTCGTATTCTTCACCTTCATCGCTGATTGAGAAACCTTGAGATAAGCAGAAAATTGGAGTCTGTAGTGGTAGTTTTTTGGGTTTTATGCCAAAATACGAAGCCTAACCTTTTAAAATAATATCTTTTGGGGGACTTTACACGTTATATATCGTTTTTCTATTAAAAATATTTGTATATACTATAAAAACTTCCGTTATTTTGGAAACAAAAATGCACTAAAAACATTTTTGTGATATTAAATCTATCGTGATGCTCTTTCGTTAATAAAAAAGTGATAAAAGTAGTTTTGCTAAAGTTATGCACATAAAATCATAGAAATTCAGTTGTAGATAAAAACAGTCGGAATTAATACGATTTTTTTTTCGAAGCTCTTTAACTGCTTTCTTATTTCCTTTTGCTAGACTTCCAATTAATTTTGTAGAAAATATATATATGTACGCATAAATTTCTAGTTAACGGAATAGTATGAAAGTATCTTTGAGAGCGCTTCTTATGCTTGGCTTGGCCCAGACTTTTCAGTTGCACTGCGCCAATTTGGCTAACAAGAAGCAACAAACAATGAGCAAAGGCAGCACCACCGCCACACCGAACAACCAAAAACAACAAATAGCAATAATAATATTGCATTCTCGACAATTTCTCTGATTCTTCTCCGTTTGTAATTCAACGTTTTTCCCCTCTTTTCTTTCGTTTCAGACATGGCACAAAACGTGTTTCAAATGCACAGAATGCGGCATGACGCTCAATATGAAAACCTACAAGGGCTACAACAAAATGCCCTACTGTGAGGCGTAAGTTTAACCAAGTTTATACCACCCCCTAGATCCCATTCCCCCCTCCCCTTGAACAATTGTGGAGCAGCACTGTGGGGGCAATCACGTTAAGCCTTATCGCATCGCACCCACTCGAAATCGGAATGCGATGGAGGATGGTCAACCTTGATTTGCCTCCCCTCACCTGGCAATCTTCATTAGCGTCGTTTATCTAATCGCTCCACGAAGATAGTAGATGGGTGGGTGGAGCGGAGAGCCGTTTAAATTCACTGGAAAATTGCAAAAACTCCCCGAATATGTGGGTGAGCAAAAAGTGCAGCAGCTGGTTAGGTTGAAAATACGGGCGGAAATGCAGTTATGGGCCAGGCGGAGAGTCACAGTGAAACCCACTACTCGAGTTCACCCGGTGAACTAGTTAATTGTGTTCGCTTGATAAAAGCAGCTGCTTCTAATGGGTTTTCGATTTAATGACTCCAGTTGAATTTTTCAAATTTGCAACAGTTTTTTGCCTCTGGGTTGTGAGCCATGATTGCATTCTTGCTACATTTGATTAAATTTTATTACGTTCTTTTGATTAGAAATGATAGTCAGCCATTGCTTTTATAACCCGCAATATTATTAGTTTCTGAACGAATTTTTTTTTCAACTTTTTCTTAATTATATTTTTGGATTAGTTTCATTTATGCCATTAATGCCTTTCAACCGGTTGAATAACTAAACAACTAACCTTTAAATTTTAATTATATACATAGTATATAGCCCGTTTAAGTATCCCATAAATATAGTTTAAAGTAGGTTTTTGTTCCCAAGTTTTCCCAACTCCGAGAACTAGTTTTCCTCTTGAAAAGCAGGTGATCAACTCTGCCATTTAGACTCCTCGCACACACCAGAGGTCTTCCTGTTTCCTGCTGAGCTGTTCAAGTCGCGAATCGCATGGGGAATCTGTGTCACATGGGGGGCGTTCCTGGTTCCCAATAGCCACCGAGAAAGACCCTCCCCCCCTTACCGAAAGGAACTCCCCGCCACTGACTCCGCTTTCTGCTGTCATGTTCATTGTTGTAGACAATGTCACACACATTGGGACTGGGGCTGCTGGCTAAGCGGACAAGAGAGCAAGTGTTTTGCTTTGTATTGTGGCCAACACACAACCAGCTAGCTCCTCCGACTCCTTTTGCCCAATATTTTCCTTTTGCTGCAGTGCGTGGCTGCATTTGCTGGCCTTGAGCCAAAAGCCAGGGGCGCCGTGAAACGGGGATCGGATCGGTTATACCACATTCTGTACTGCGACTACTCCTGCTCCTGCTGTTGCTGCTCTAATGCAGATTTATTGTGGATGCCACCGCTGCGGGAATAAAAATTCCATGCGGATTGAGTTATGCGTCCGTTAGCTCCATTGCGCAGTGACCCCCCTCCGCTCCTCACGATTTTCCCGGCGAAAACTGTGCTGTCTGCTTGGTGGTATCACATGTCCCGTTCGCTTTGTGCGAATTTCCACTGATGTCATCGCCTGCATAAATTGCAACATGGATTCAGCTTCGGCAATGTGGTTTAGCGGCAAAGTGGCAGCGGTGCGGTTACGCCCCGTTTTCCGCTGCCAGCACACTTTCACTGCATTTCCTCAAACAGTTTGCACCTATCCGGCAAAAATGCTGCTCTGCTCCCCGATTACGTGACGCCACGTGCGGGAATCCGGACTGGCTGCTCCTCCTCCTTTTTTGTCCGTGTCTTCGATCTAGATTTTTATGCGGGGTACTTGCGGCTCTAAAGGGGCATATTCAATTCCATTTCGGGGGATTCCCCAAATTCCCCATTTCAGATCGAGATTAATAAAATCTATTAAGCTAAATCGTTCTTTCATTTCGAATAACCGGAAAGGAAAAGGTAGTATCTAGCACTACTACTTATAAATGAAAAAGAAATTGTATAAGATTGATCGACAATTTACAGTATGTCAAGAAACTGTTTACACACTGTGAAATATTCAACTTATTACACAGTGTGTAAACAGTTTCTTGACATACTGTATATATATAATCTAAAGAAATCCTACGTATTAATTTGCAGTTCTTTAATATAGGGTATTTTTGTATGCCAAATATTTCCAAACTTTGAGTTTCTTGCATTTTACAACTGCGGCGACTTCAACTTCCACTTTTTGGTTTGCATTTTATAATTGCCCAAGAAGTTTCGCCTGCCTGGTGGTTATTCTAGGGAGCCTTCTGTTAAGTTCCGTCCGCAGACAAAAGATAGTTTCCCATCCATTCAGTTACGGGTCAAAACGAAGTTTTCATAGTGCCGCTTTCTTGGGTCGAGAGGTCAGCCACCCGGTGGGGATAACACGATTGCAATAAATTATGAAGTTCATTCACATGATAAATGAGGAAAACGTGCAATTAAAGTTGGGCCACATATGAAGCTGAAGTGCCCGACAACTGATTGTTAATTGGATTTGAGGGGGCAAATGGATGTTATGGTCTCAAGGAAGGAAGTATTCAAAGTGGGAAAAGCACTCGAAGATGGATGGAAAACTTTTTCTAATTTCGGATATTAAATCAGTTCGTGTTGAAAGAGATTTGTCACTTAAAATTCATAGTTAAATTTGTTGCTACTACTTCATTATTAGGCTTCATTTTATAGGACCTAAATCAATCTGAAATAGAGATCATACCTAAAGATTCATGTGTTTCACAATTGAGTTTCCAATCCAACAAGTAGGAAATGTAAATAAATCAAACTAGTTTCTGTAAACATTCCAAACTTCCTTCCTTTGTCGTCCTGCCAATTCAAATGCTGGATATGCTGAACTTTGTACAACTTGGGGATGGATAAATTTCCATCCCCAATAAACGAAACTAAACGAAACGAAACTTTCTCCTCGCCCTAATTGCATCTTGAAGTACAGATTTCCTGGCCGTTGTCTACCTAAGGCCGAAAGCCGAAGGACCAGGACAGGAAGCCGGCTTTGGGCCAGAACCAAAGTGCACTTACATACATATATGCTCATGTGCACAAATGTGGCAAGGAGGAGCTTCTATTCATACAATTTTGTATACATTACATTACCAGGCCCCATTTAGTTGGAATTGAACTAGAAAACGAGATGTTTACTACAATGTCTTGCTCGTTTTTTCGCATCTATTTTTTTTTTTTTTGTATATCATTTCGTTTTCCCTCGTATAAAAAAAGCGGGTTTTGCAAAACATCTGCCCAACGAACAGAAGGCTGATACTTTTCTATATATCATTGGCATTTATTTATTAACATAAAAACCCAGTGAACCATGGTCATGCAACCCAACATCCAACACAAATCCGCGCCCCTTGGTCCACATTTTCTTCTTGTCTTCTCTTATTTCATTTTGCATCACATTTCCCCCCCTTTTTTTTTACTTTCGTTTTAAAACGCGGCTTAAATATCCGAACAATACTACCCGATGGTTATATGGAATATATGTGCATATGTATCTTCGTCTGATTACTTAAGCCGCCGCCCACAAAATAGAAAACCAGAGTGACAACAGTCACAAAAAAACCTTTTCAATTACTAAAAAAATTTGTTGGGTCAGCCCGAAAGAGTTTGTGGGGCATTGTCTCATTTTTCCACTATTTTATGCTAAATACAAACATTTCTGTGGGTCGCCTATTTAGCTTCCGAAATGAGCTGGGAGTGGTGGTGTCAACGATTACCCCGGGGAACACCTTTCTTATCCAAGCCCAGCTATTGAATATGATTTTTTTAAAAGCCTTAAAACACGCGATGGAAATTTACACACAGTCACTGCCGTTTACTGCTCCCTTTCGCTGTCTGTGCGATGGATTTTCGAACATTTATGCTCACTTTGATTGACTGCAACGGATTTATGAATACCGACGATGACGTTGATGGGCCAATGCCAAAAACTTGGCTGTAATACGTGTGGGTTGAGAGGGGGGGGGAGGAGATAATCACATTGGTCGAGCATGCATTTAATTTAAATTTTAACGCTTTTGCAAATTATGTGTGATATGATTTTCTCTTTTCGTTGTGTGATATGATTCAATCTCAGTCAGGCCAGTAAAGGAAATTAATTCTTTATATCGAAATTTAAAGCTTTAAGACAATAAAGATATTTTTCTATAGGCTGAAACGAATGTTTCATAAATGCACGAATTTTCCAGTTGGGTTTTAATTAAATAAAGATATTAAGCTACGCACATACTCACGTGCTCAATATTTTTTTCTTTTTAATCGATATATGTTTCCTTTCTAACGCATTCATCTACATATGATGCCCTATGAAATGTAACAGCCATCATTAAAAGGTAAATTCATTCACATTTTTTGCTTAAAGAAACATTTAAAGTGGGTAGTGCTACCTTATTTACATGCAGTCCTTTGACAATCGCATCTTATCAGCTATGGCCGGCCAGTATAAAGTCGTAACTGCCCCTCCCTGGCTTGCTTTATATTGATCCATTGCACAACAACACCATAAAGTCGTCGAACAACAAAAGACTGTCATGGTAGTAACTCAACACCAATCACCGTCACTGCTTGTTCCACATGGAAAAAAATTAAAAATTAAAAAAAAAAAAAAACAAAGAAATAGGAGTAAGTAAAAAACAAGAGTGAAAAAACCAGAAAAATATGTTGACATCCAATGAATGTCCGAACCGTTTTTCTCGTTTGTACATACAGTGGGCTGGCTTTGGGTGGATTGGATGGTCTTTCAATGCTTGATGACTACCACGCGATGTGGTCCAGTTTGATGGCCAGGAATCCAGACATCCTCTCTTCCATCAAAAGCAATTTGTGTGGGAAATCATGAACAGCGGCTGAAAAATGACTTTTATCGACTAACAGATACCGCGTAACATGTCTATAAAGAGCGGTTGATTGAATGAAATACCTTTCGTTCATTTCGTTTTTGTAATTTTTAATGTGACAAAAAATATTTAAATATAATATACAAAACTATTTTAATCTAAATGTATTGAAGTTAAAGTTTCGAAATACATTTATAGTTTAGAAAATATTTCTAAAAATTTACAGTATTATGTGGCGAAATTATGACCAAAAAATTGACGTTGGTTCTTTTTGCTCACCATTTATGCTACTGGTTATTGTGTGTTGTGTATTGTTTACAAATAAATTAAAATTCTTTGATAATAATAAAATGTGAAGCGCAAAAAAGGAGCAACAATTGCATCAGAGCCATGCATTGTTGTTGTTGCTGTTGTGGCTGCTGCTGACGTGCATGTTGCTGCTGCTGTTGTTGTTGTTGCTGCGGCTGATCTATTGGGAACGTGCTGAGACATCCGCTGGTGGTAGACGCTCGCCAATGTCGCCTCCGGGCACTCCAGCATTGTTATGTCATCATTACCAGCTACCAGCAACAGTAGCAGCAGCAGCAGCAGCAATGTGTGCCATCTACAACAGCAATTTGACCGACCGAACGCAACGGCAATGCGGACGATGCTTTCTGCGGTTCGGGCTTTGTACTTATTTCTGCCCCTTGGCCACCACCTCATCCTCCTTCCCCTCCTCCGCCCGTCCGCCTGCCCTCTTTCTATCTGTGGCACACACATGCATCGCATATTGAACGATAAAGCAAAGTAAAGCAAAGTAAAGCTTGCAGCGGCAACAACAATGCATTTTTGTTGCACTCTGGGTATACTCTTTTGGTGGATTGTACTTTTTATCAGAGCTATCTGTTTGTTAAAAGAATCTCAAAAAAATGCGTTAATTTGCAAGGCGACTATTTAACCCGATTGCTTAATTGTAGAGTATAGTTTCCAATAAAATTATTCATATATGGTAAAATTTCAGTCTTGAAGTAAACTCGTGCCTTTTCAATAACGTGAATATCTACCGGATTAATAGGGTTTTCGCAAATACAGGGTATACGACATTCGTCCCCTTTCACGTCGTTTACACAAAGTCTTGTTGTTTGGAATAGACCTACATGCATCGGTGCTCTCTCAGTGATTCTGGGTCTGCCGCTGCTCACGCGCTTTGGTCATTAAACGGCCTTGTGCCACTATCAACTGTCCGACGTGCATATGTGTACCACATTACACTATTATACCATTAAAGCATATATAGCATATAGCATCTACCATATAGCGAGTCGTACCATTACCATCCATCTCGATGGTGGAAACCTCTGTGCGTGTGTGACAGTTGGCATTGTTTTGTCGCTGGTTCGCATGCCACAGTGATTGCAACTTATTGTCAGTGGGGGGAAAAGCTGTGAAAACAGCACCACTACCAACTACCAACTACCTACTACTACCCACTGTACCACCTTTCGAAAGTCGGCGCCAGCTGTAGGCGATTAGAACATCGCTAAAAACCCATAAATATTCTATAAAGCCAATAGACTTGCATGCAATTACGTTTACAATACGGTTATATGAGGTTATATGTGGTTATATGAGGGTTGAGGGCTAATATGGCCAAAAGGCAGAAAGAGGTACTTCCCCGTTGTGGGTTTATCAACCTCACGAGTCATCGAGGTTGGTTATCAGTTGGGCTGTTGTCCAATCGATCGATCGATTAGTCCGATGATAGGTTAAAGCACTCCGCTCATGGCTCATGGCAAACAAAAAGAGTCGTGAATTTATGGAACTGCGTGTATTTGTTTGTTCGCCATGATTACTTTCGCATAACAGATGCGCCATGTTTTTCCTTGCTGCTGCCAATAATTAAATTGATGTATTAGCCTGTGGGGACGAAGCTGGGAAATTGATCCAAAAAGTGCTATAATAATATCAACGGTATTGTGTTTTGCTCACTTTCAACCTTTTTTCGCTTCGATATTTATTAGTTTAGTTTGGTGTGTTTATAAAAAACAAAAACTTCTTAAATCTATATAAATTAAAATGTTCGTGAGAAAGACACTTATTCTATGAATGTGAATGGAATAGTTTTGCCATAGAATTTCCAATGCTCAAAGGAAATGCTAACTTTAAACTTAATGTGCTTTTCACATGCTTTGGACCATATAAATTGGCTTTGTGGTCTTCCATTTAAATCCCATGCTAATTATTTGGATTAGAACTGTGCCTGGACAAGCGAAGAAAAGCTGGCTCTCCAAACCTAATGGCGAATTAAGAGTAAGCCACTACTAATGCTTTGATAAACTGCATTTAGCCACAGAAAAATCTCTGAAAGTGCATTCCCGTTATTTGCCAGGGGGGTAACTAAAGAAGAAACCCCAATCAAACCACATAAAATACACGTAGTTTTTCTGCTGTTTGGGGCACTGTTTTAATTGATAAAAGCAGAGGCGGCGAGGTCAGAGGTTTTCACACGAAGCCAACGTGAAATCAGAGATGGATATGCTGTGGTACATGCGAATGTGCATATGTATATACCCCGCAGCAGAATCAGCATCTCTCATTCCACCCACTACCACTCGAGCGGAATTTCCGTGAATCCGAAAACCAAATCCAAGTTTGGGGCCAGCTGGCGTGGAGAATTTTCAGCGAGAGCTCCGATTGCCACCGGCAGTGTGCGAGTATGATGATGAACTTTATGTGCGGCATGCCGCAGAACGAGCGACTGTGCAACTGCCACGGCTTGTGACTAGCGTTAATTCCTCTAATTCTGCTGATCTATAACCTAACCCCCTATCTCCACCCCTCTTCCCTCTTGCAGACACATCCCGAAGGCGAAGGCAACGGCCATTGCCGATACGCCCGAACTGAAGCGCATCGCGGAGAACACCAAAATCCAGTCGAACGTCAAGTACCACGCGGACTTTGAGAAGGCCAAGGGCAAATTTACACAGGTCAGTGCAGCAAAAGTTGAGAGAAGCTCAATTAACCAAAGATACTTCTACTTCTGATGGGAGTTTATTGACTAATTAGGTTTAATTTACTTGCGCGATGCATAGTTCTTTGAAATATTCAAATAGTCAAATTTGTTTGTTTTGGCATACTTATTTAACTATATATGACTAAAGCGCGGCACTTAAGAAGTTAAGTTTGTACAAGAACATAGATATATCCAACCCAAGTTTGAGATATTACTTGATATATGTAAAGTTCCATCCTTCCATTTGGTGTGTGCCCTTACCTAAATTGTTTTTGCATTCGACAGGTGGCCGATGACCCGGAAACGCTGCGGATCAAACAGAACACGAAGCACATATCGAATGTGGCATATCACGGGGATCTGGAGAAGAAGGCGGCCATGGAGAAGCAGCGCGGATCCGCCGAGGTCTCCGACAGCAGCAGTGAGTACTCGACCGACTTCCTTCCTCTCCCCCTCCATCTGTATCTATCACTATTTCGATCTCTGTGTGAGAAGAGACCAAAGCCCCCCTGTAACTATTGTATTCTACTCATCATCACTGGTATCGAAGCTTTATTGCTTGCAATCGCTAGTTCAGTTAATAACGGTCAGTTGGTGGTGGGCCGGGCTTACTGTTTGAATTAATTTATTTGAATTTCAATTGACTTAATGTGTTTATAATGGTCTATTGACGTCATTCACTCATGCATGCATTCAAATGGTCACGAAAAATTACAAAGCCTGCTTACAAAGAACTTGTGTAGCGATTGTTATTGATTTGTTTGTTAATTGAATTAAACATCTAAATATATATTGAATGTCACTCAAAATTAACAAACCCCAAAAAAAAAATACAACATTTTAGTATAAATTCCTTTTTCATTCTTTCCTTTCTATTATATTATTTGATTTACCTTATTTTGTATCTACTGTACTTCTACTTTATAGACATGCATGTGGCATGTCTGAATTTGCATTTCTGCACTGTCTATCTAACTATGTTGTATCTATTTCCATCACATCTGTCACATTGTGTAATTAATATTGATTATAATGCCGTTTTTTATGGTTTGTTTTCTCTCCTTTTATTTTGTTGTGGACTTTGTTTATCATTTGTTGCCATTTATCCCACACCATCAACCAACTGCAACAATAAAATCAACAACATTATTTGTGTGCTTTCTGAACTGCCGTTAACCTAACGTTACACACAACACGAACAACACACGCCACACACACATCCACACTAACAACAACGACTGTGGACAATGGTGCAACTAATTAATCGTCACCTCGAAATCGATAACTATCGAAAAAATCGAAAAGATGAATCGGAATACTTCTCAGAGCAATTGGCAGCTGAACAATTCTCGCAATATGCACCCACAGCCTCACCCATACCGCCAGCAGCGACAACACTACACCAGCAACATCAGCAACAACAGCAGTTGCAACACCAACAGCAACAGCAGTACCAGCAACATCAGCAACATCAGCAGCAACTGCAGCAGCAGCAACACCAACACCAACACTATCTGCAACAGCAGCAACAGACTCTGCCACCGCCACCCATACAACACCAGCAATACAACACAGCGGCCATAACGCCCACATACCAACAGCTCCAACAGCAACAGCAGCAGCAACAGCGGGCACAGCAGCAGCAACTGCACGATCCCTATGCACACTACCAACAACCGCAGGCGCTGCGCCAGCAGCAGCAGCAACAGCAGCAGCAACAACAACAGCAGCAACAGCTGCTGCAACAGCAAGCCATTAAACAAGCCTCACATCTGTATCCCACAGCAACATCCCAGCAGCAACAGATGCCGCCACCACAGTCGCCGGCGAATCCGCAGCAGCAGGCGCTCAACAGCTACAACGAGATGCGCTCGGCCATACTCCAGAACTCCCATCATCCCAGCGGCAATTCCGTGGATCAGTACGACCAGCCACAGCAGCAGCCAAATCAGCCGCAGCAGCAGCAGAGCACCAACCCCACGCTGGTGGCTGCCCCACAGCAGCAATCCCATCATAGCCTACTAAACAACAATGCCAGCAACGGCGGCCTTTCGCACAGCCACCACAGCAACATCAACAATAATGGGCACGGCTCACAGAAGCAAATGTTGCCGCCACAAATGAGACGCTCGGCGGCCAGTGTCTCCGCCTACGATGGCAACAGCAAGCAACAAGTGACAGCCGGCCCAGGAGCTGCCCAGAATCACCTGCAGCAATTGTATGCGTCTCCCAATTACGCCGCTGTGACTCCATCGGAGAACTCAATAAACGCTAAGCAGCACGCCAGCAATGGCCATGTGCCGAACCAGCAGCAACAGCACGTGGCAGGCGGCAGCAATATCGGGAAGATAGCGGACTATGATCCGCTGACGGATGGACCAAGGGTGGTGCCCAATGCCGGCCGGTCCAGCACCACTTTGGTCTACAGCTCCGAGCCACGAGGCAATCAAGGTGGTAAGTTGCGGAGCAGGCTAGCTGGTAGTTCGAGGTAGTGATAGTGCGCGCTCAGCTCGATGTTACACACTCATCTTGTCCTTGTCCTCGGCTAGTTAATATGTAGCCTTAACAGAACTAATCCAGACTTTTATGTCCTCACAGGCAACAGCGTGTATCCCAAGCGGATTGGATCCGTTTCCGATATTGATCCGGCCAATGGCATCTACGGATCGCTTACCGCCGCCGAGCAGGCTCACCAGCAGCAGAAGCACCAGCAGTACTACCAGCAGGTGCAGATGATGCAGCAGCAGGAGCACCCGCCGCAGCAACAGCAGATGCGCCAGCAGCCATCATACTCCTCCCTGCAGGAAAAACAATCGCGCCAGAGCTCAGCAATGGTAAGTTTTGTTTGCTGTCTATTGTTCATTACAATTTTCAATTTGATGTCCCATATTTTAGCGCGTCTATCGGGCCATCTATGACTATGAGGCGCAGGACGTCGACGAGGTCAGCTTCCGCGAGGGCGACGTCATCTTCGAGGTGGAGTCAATCGATTCCGGCTGGATGACCGGACGAGTGGAGCGTACCGGCAAGACCGGCATGCTGCCCGCCAACTACGTGGAGCAGGCGGTTATATAATAGGGAATGTTCTACTACTGCTGCTGCCGCCAGCAGTTTGTGGTGATCCTCGTCTGCCTGCTCTACATCCTGCTCGTGCTCGCCTTCTTTGTCAACGTTTTTATCGCGGATCGCAACATGCACGCGAATCTTATGATGAGGAACGGACGGCACGGGGTTCACGGCGGAGGTGGAGGAGTCCCTCCGCCAGCAGGCATGCATCCGGGTCACCACAATCCGTACGACATGCATGGCTACAACCACTACAGCAACTACCATCCGCAAGTGGATTCCAATCAGCAGCAGGAGTTGGCCAAGAAGACGCCGCAGCAGCAGGCCGAGCAGGACATTTACTACTATTTCAATCATGTATTCAGGCGGCGACGGCGATGATGGGGAGTCACACGCCCCAAACAAACGGCCCAAAATTTAAATCTTTAGTGCATTAACTTATACTGCATCCACTACATACATAGATATATATAAATATATACTATATATAGCAAAGCAGCGGATTATGTAAAAAGAGAAGAGGGAAATTAATTAATTAATTTTAAATTTATTAGTAATCCAACCAAGAACCAACAATCCGATATCCATCTTATTAAATAAATAAAGCCACAGCAGAGTTATGAGAAATCAGCCAGAGAGTCGAATGTGTTTCAGCTATGAATCGGCTAATATATGTCAGCGGAACATATATCTGGACCGATTCCAATGAGAAATTGAGCGACCAAGCTAACCCAGCCAAGTTTGCATTTATCTACAGTCCTTAATAAATCAAATTTATACAGATATTTATTGAAAAATATACAAAACGTTAACCAACTAATCGTACACTATAGCTTACCAATCATATACAAGTACGGATATCTATAAACAATTCGATTAGCTAAAGTGCTTCAGCATAACATGTTGTGGATAGCAAAATCCCAAGGCAAAGGTTTTCTAATTTAATTAGAAGTTCTCAAAGTAATTACTTACGGGGCAATAACGCTAACACAAATTTTCCCCGAGTTTTCTTCGGCTTTTTGAAAGCTTTTCGCATTAGCAATCCACTTGGATTCTGATCGGGTCCTTATCCCTACAATTTTGTCAATTTATCTGTGTAAACGAGGAGGACATGAAGGATATTGTTCTTGTTTTTGTGGGGGAAATTCATGTTTTTAATATATATATATTTTTGTTAAGAGAATAATAATTATATATTGTTTGTTTCTAGTGTTAAATTGAAGAAAGAAAATATGATGGAGATATCGTTTCGTTTCACAAAAGAAATCCTTGAAAGTGCCTTTAATTTGCTAAAACGTGTTTTTTAGATAAAACCAATTTACTAGGCTTATCAATAATGCATTAAAGAATCAATAAAAAAATATACTTATACTGTAACTTATACATTTTCATACCATACGCAAACAATGGAGAACGAATTTCTAACGCAAGTAATGAAGCAATTTACAAACGACAACTAAAAATAATTTAATATGTGATTGGAGGATCGTTTTTCTATGGCAAGTCAAGCTATATAATGTATTATTAACTTAACTTACACCACACACACACACACTCACATATGCATAGCTATAGAGAGCAATTAATAACAATTATATAGGCATAATGCAATTGGAAATGCTTCGAGTGGAAAGAAATCACCTAACAAATACTTGAATTAATCTAATCTTATCCTGAAATAGAAGCAGCGCCAAAGGCTTCGTTTTGTGAACGTGTTACAAATAAAATAAAAATTTATGAAAATTTACAACTCATATTTATTTCGGTACTTCAGAATCAATGATGTGCATTGCAATGCCATGCAAGTTTAATAACAAGTTTAATACATATATACATATGTATATGGCATGACTTCTGGTCCAGTTTTTTCAGCATTGCAAAGAACATAAAAACTAATCAAAATACAAATCGTGTTTTTTTCATCTTCATTATTGAATGGAAATCTCGCTCGTGGTTTTATCTGCATTTTTGCTACGATCGCTCGATCCCTTTTCGCGGGCTCCAAGTACAGTTTCAAGGATAATAGTCTTCGTACTGTTGATGGTGTCCTCGAAAAACTTGGCATCTGCGTTCTTCTCCTCGGTGATATACTCCAGCTTCTCTGTCAGCATTGTGATTTTCTCCTTAGCCAGTTCAAGGCTGAAAATACAGGTAGTTATAGTTAATCAAGCGATGGGATTGCACTGTCCCAACTTACCTATTCTTTAGATCCTCCATTCTGGCCTCAGGCTGTCCTGCCGAATTCAGAGTAGTGGTGGACTGGTACTGGGACTGACTTTCGAAGCAGAAGGAACCAATCGATCCGTTAAGAGAAGTGCGACTCAGCGAACTGGCGTAGTCGGCCATTCGCTGGGTGCGTTTCTTCTTGTCGGACTGCACATCGAGTTCCTTCTCCAGGTCCCTGATCTTGACTTCCAGTCGGCTGATGCGGGCCTTTAACTTGCCGATCTGCTCCTGAGCTGCCTCGTTCTTGGCTCTCTCCGTCTCCAGACGATCTCCCAGAGTTTTGGTGAGCAACATAAGCTGATTCTTCTCCACCTCGAGAGCATCCAGGATGCCCACAAATTCCTCCTGCGGAATGTAATTAAGCAAATTTATAGCCTATTTTTTAGTGTACGGAGTTTTACCTTTCGAAACTCGCGGCAGGAGAAGAGAAATCCGCCGGAGAGGGCGCGTAGGTCCATTTCCAGCTTCTTGATCATATCCTGCAGACTGGCCATGGCCACATCCTTCTGCTTGACCACCGTCTGCAGCTCCAGATGCATACCGCTCAGCTCTTCCATTTGCCGGCGCGAAAGATCTCGCTCCTCGGTCACCCGGACCAGTTCGCCGCGCATGTCGTCCAAACGGCTCTCGTACTGAACCCTCTGGCGGTTCAGTTTGTCATTCATGGTGTTGATATTAGCGCCATTGAAATCGGTCTGCTCCTCCAGCTCATTGTATCGAATCTTGTACTTGTTCATCTCCTCGTTGAGATTCTTGTTCCTCACCTTTAGGGCGAGTGTCTTGTTGCGCTGATCCTCCAGTTGGCTTTGCAGGCTAAGAATCTCCTTCTCCAGGGCTTCCACTTTGGCTCGATGAAGAATCTCACTTTTACGCACTCCCGGTGTGAAGCGATCGAAGCTAGCCGTTGTGGCTCCGCCGCCATCGCCTCCACCTAATCTCTCAGAGCTGGCATGATGTGATCGACAGCTGCCGGTTACCAACTCCAGGTCCGAACCCAACGGCACTGGGGCGTATTCGGCGCGGTCTACGGCTCGGTCCTCGTAGAAATCCAAGCGAGCCTTGAGCTCCTGCACTTTCTGGTTGAGCGCGATGATCTGCTGGGCACGACCACGCCAATTGGCCTGATTAAGATTGTTGGCCAGGATGTTGATGTTGCAGCTCTCACCGATCTCGTGCTGCAGGCACTTTTGGGCCAGTTTCAGTTGGCTTTGTAGCTCGGTGTTCCTGTTTCTCGTTTCGAAGAGCTTCTGCTGCATACTGTTGATCTTGGCCTGGAGCTCATCGGGGGAGCAGCCCTTTTTTAGGAGATCCTGATTATGCTGCAGCTTCTCCTCGTGGGCACGCAGCTCCTTCTCCAGCTTCTCGATCTGAGAATCCTTTTTACCCAGCCGACTCTTTGCCTGCTCCAATTCGGAACGCATCTGGCGGTTCTTCTTACTCAGTTCCAGGATTTTGGTGCCGGCAATGGAGGAGTTGCAGCGTAGCTCATCAATGGGCACCGAGTTGAGCACCTCGTTGAGCGAATCAACCGATTTCTTCAGATCGGATATCTCCTGATTCTTCTCATGAATGGCCTGTGCCAGTGACTGCTTCTCCTGCTCGCATTCAGTTAGCTTCTTGCGCAGCTTTTTGGACTCCGGCTTAGCTGGCTTTGGTTTTACCACTGCGGTGGTCACCACCACATGGGCGGCGGCCATGGCATCATGGTCATGCCGACGGCGAGAGGAACGGCCCACTTTACACCCCAACAGCTCCTGATCCCGATGGGCTACATACTCATCCGGCAAAGTCTCCATCGCAATGGCTTCTAGTTGTTCCCATAAAAATATACACAATTGAATCTAACAATTTCGTTGGCTGAGCGAAAATAATTTGTACGTGTGCCTGTTTTTGTTACTAAAATATTCACAAATTTTGGTTGTCATCAGTTGTTCCTGGGTTTTTTAAATTTAAACCTCATTTTGAAACAGGCAAATCAAAGGCAAGCCAATTTTTAAATTTGTAACAGTTTGTAATAGGTAAGTTAAAAATAAACAGTGTTTCTGCAATAAAAAGTACTTTTACTATTCTTTTCTTGGTCTTTCCACACAGTTGTTGTTTTATTTAAGGCAGGATAATTTACATTTAAACTGTTATTCTCTATTTACATTCACATTATTTTATCTTAAATATCCCAGCAAAGTAACGGCCATCGTTACTTTAAACACGGCTACAGCAAGCCAACCACATTTGTTTCGAATTATAATTTAAAATATAATAATATAACAACGTTAACGGTTTACCTAAAATTCAAAAATCTTAGCATATTTTCGAGCTAGTTCTAACTGTATCTAGCTATTTTTTTTGTGACACGAGTTGGCAGTACTGTTTAGTTGGTATAATTTAGCGGTCGCCATATGGTCATACTAAAGTGACGTGTAAGACACGAAAACAAGTGAAGATGGACGGATTTATGATGGTAAATTGCAAAATACACAAGTAAATGGCTTAAAATCAAACCCAACATGTGCTACAGGATATCATCAAGGGCATGTGCATCATGGACAACGATGGCAACCGCATCCTGGCCAAGTACTACGACAAGAACATCCTGTCCACGTTGAAGGAGCAGAAGGCCTTCGAAAAGAATCTGTTCAATAAGACGCACCGCTCCAACACGGAGATCATCATGCTGGACGGACTCACCTGCGTGTACAAGAGCAACGTGGACCTCTTCTTCTACGTGATGGGCAACGCCTACGAGAACGAGCTCATCCTCCTGTCCGTGCTAAACTGCCTCTACGATTCCATCAGCCTGATCCTCAAGAAGAACGTGGAGAAGCGCCTGGTGCTGGATAACCTGGAGATCATCATGCTGGCTTTTGACGAGATCTGCGACGGAGGGTGTGTATTACCGTAAACAGTGATGGATGGAAAGAACAAGGGACCAAGTTCAGCTTTCATAAGCAGCAGTTCGTTTTGAAATCATCAAATAAGTCCAAGTTCCCAGAAAAGACATTGCTATTTACTAGTCCATCATTTGGGATTAACTCAAGCAATGCCTTGTTTGTGTGTTTATAAGTAGTTAACCGAATTTCAAGCTTCCTTTTTATAACAAAACCTAGTCAAAGACAATAGGTTAAGTTATGGGATGAAGTAAAGAATGTAATGTGATAACTGCAATGTAAGGTATAGGTTATTAAGTTTATTCATTTATATATATCAAACTAAAGATTATAATATATTAGGAAACTAATACATACGAGAACTGGCATCCTAGGCCTGAAGCTCGAATAAGTTATTAGGTTGATAGGCTAAACTTTAGAACTTACCTGATTTACAAAAAGATACACTTTGCCATCCATCACTGGTATATTACATTACATATTATAAAACACAAATATTCTATTTAAACCTTTACTCGTCTCCACAAAATAGCATTATTCTGGATGCGGATCCCTCGTCCGTGGTGAAACGCGTTGATCTGCGCAACGATGACATTCCCATTGCCGAACAAACCGTTGCCCAGGTAACTAACACCCTTAATGGTCTATTTTGGTAGTCTCACTACTTGGTAGCTCTTCTAAGTGTTTATAACTCAATGGTAGCCGTTTGTACTTTAAATTATTCGGGTTTCGATTCGCAATTTCATACCCTGCAGTCATATATATTGTCATTTAGTTTTACCCGCCCTATGAACAAATAATTAGGCTCTTTGTTTTTCGAGATTATATGTAGTTAGTAACTGAGTTGTTATAAGTTTAAAAGCTTTACACATTTGCGTAGATTTATTTGTTATTCGCCTTTCTGTTTAATTACGATATATTTTCAGTTTCAACAAAAGTGGTTTAAATGTTGTAAAATTGTACCTATTTTTATGAATGCTTCCAGATAATATTACTTATTACAATTTAAAGTAGTTGTGTCGGCGTAAAAGTTTTTAACGTTACCGAATTTTTGAATACTTTTCCCCATATTGCCCCATTCATTGTACTCCGAGAATGTTTAAATAAAATTGGTGAAAATGTTCTGGAACTTCGCGCTCATTTTGATTTCTTTCATTAGCTAATTGATCGAAATTACTGCCGAGTATCTGTATCTATATATGTGTGTGCTATCTATCTTTTAGGTTCTGCAATCGGCACGTGAACAACTCAAATGGTCCATTCTGAAGTGATGTGAAATGGGGTGGCGGAAGAGAGGAAGCCACTTCCGCGCCGCGTTGTCGCAATACATTCGATTCTTCTTTTAGCCCCAACTGTTTTCGCCTAGTTGTAAAGCATATAATAATACATACATTTAACTGGAAAGCACTGCATGTTTTAATTTAGCATTAAACTACTAACTCGCTGTGTCATAGTGTAGCATAAGGCACCGACGGACGATTGAGCTGTCAAGTTCCGGTTGCGCCACTATAAATCTCTTATGCGTGTTATGTAATCGAGTTCTCAGATAAGGGAAACCCCCCGAATAAGCAAGGACTGGATTTAGGCAAATCTAATAAAAGCTTCGAAGACTTTTCAGCCTAATACTGAATGTATTAAAGAGTATTCCCATTTTCGTTGCTATCGAGCGGTTTGAGGCTTATCACAGAACTTTATGGTGTTACTGAAGTGCATAATAATTCTTATTTTGCTTAATCGAAGAAGTCGCGCATGTAGCCATATAATGTCAGAACTGACCCATTCAATGCAACGCCGATCGGTCAGTTTTACAATGAGATAATGCAGGCATTATGTTGCAACTGGCAGCGCAATCACCTTTCATATGCAGATGGTGTAAATCGAAACCACTTGGCTCCAGATACGAGGATAAAGTATGTCGTAAACACGTGACCAGCCGGTGTCCAAACAACTTGGGCCTGAAGTGGCACCTAAAACTGGGGGTGCTAGGGTATTAAAGTCTCTTTACGAGGCGGTGCTAATTATTAAGCGATTAAGCACCGATAATCTCAGCATTTTTATAGCAGGGGGCGCATAAATAAATTCTATTTGAAGAAGGCAGTTCCAAACGGTTTTCAATAGCTTTGTTTTCTGGCAAACTCGATGTAAGGGCATTGCCACTTAAACTCATATTTGTTTGATTTATGGCCATAACAACCAAATGGATTACCTCTTAGCCATCGCAGGGGCTATTAAAAGCCTTAGTTATGAAATGAAGTTCTGCGTTGCAGGAAAAGAGGGCAATTAACGAAGGCTTGTTCAATCGGGGGACTTATTCCGTAACTCCGTTTAATATCTATCTATCCGACAAAACAAACATTTAGCAATTGTGATTCACTTGTTTTCCCACCTCTCGATCGCATGGCCAACATGCTATCATTAAGCTTCATCCTGCTGCTCGTCCATCATCCATTGTACACCACCCATGAACCGGAGACGTGCTACGCTCCCACTGATATAACCATCCACCCACATCCACATCCACCCCCGTTCACCCATCGTTCCTTAATCAAATGCTTGTCAACATTGCAGCCAAAACAATAACTATCGCAAAATTAAGCGCCTCGCGTTTATCTGCCTTCTGTGTTGTCGAATTAGACAAATAACAACCAAGTGGGGAGTCAGTTGGGGAGGTAAGTCAAGTACACAGCTATATGTATCTATCAGCCGTAGGAGCTGTGGTATCGGTGCCGTACTTGATGGATGGATTGCCCGGGATCACGTTCGGGAACTCTGGCAAAGGCGCAACGTCCCCGGAATTAGCTGCTTACGTGGTTCCGTGATGACAGGTGCTGCTCGAATTACAGATAGGATCTCATGGGTTCTCCTACTCAGCTGATATAACACCTTTATCACATATACTTTTCGAAATACGTTCGGAATGTTATATAGATTAGGTCTCGTGGATAAAAGATGGAGCTGAAAGGTCTGAAAGAAGTTGAATCGTTTTTTTCTGGAAATACTGTAACTTCTAACATATTTAGGTATTAGATCATTTAAACCAATGACATCCCCATGGTACCCTAAAGTACAGTTAGCCCATTAATTTATACCCAATATCGGGTTCTCAAGTATACTCCTGCATTATCAGGAGGAGCATTGAGATTACTTGGGCACAGAAAGAGGTTCCACATGATTAGCGCCACCGTTCCGAAAAATGGGTTCCAATCGGATTAAGATTTACGATCCCGATCGCCAGCCCCATCAGATTTATATAATGCTAAAGCGCTGTTATATTCGGGAGAGGACTACTTGGCATTCAGACATACTATTTGTGCGCCTGACTTCGGATTCTTGTCTACTGAAACGGAAACCCACAACATCTGGAGCGGTTGAATCGAATCGAATCGCGACTGATACTAGGAAATGCGACTTGTTTTTCGGGTGTGTACATATATATTTTGAACGATTGCCATTAATTCGCTGAATTTCAATCTCGTCTGTGGTAAACAAAATAGTTTAAATTCCATTCCGCAAAAAACCATTAGTAGTAACTCTTCGCGTGCCAACTAATTGAAACTGAAAGAATTATGGCGAAATGAAGGCGACTGGTTAGGGTTTCCTTACTTTTTGTCATGCCCGCATTACCCAGTAAGTGAAGCTAATATCGAATGAGGGGGCCCGATCCATAAAATCAACTTTATGGCCTTCAATGGGTAGGAAAATTTTCGCTTTTCGCACAATTCGCGGTTATTGCAGGGCCATGCCCAAATGTCTTTATCTCGAAGCGTGACTCTTTCTCAGCTCCCAGACGAATTGCAAACAGACAATTAAGACACCATATATAGTGTGGGATGGTGTGGAATCAGAGCACATCGACTGTCCGATAAGTGGATGGCTCGAGCAGCCGGCGACCTTGGCAGTGGAGTGGGTTTTAGCGAAGTGCCGCCCAGCAGCTCGAGAAGACACCCCCACCACCACCCCCCAGGAATCAAACAGGTCAGATCCACCTTGGTCCTCCATATCGGTCAATGGGTTCAACGCATCGAGAACCCAGATCGCAGTGAACCTCCGTGAACCGTGAGTGCCCCGATCGAAACCCGATGGTGAACCCTAATTTACGGTCCCTGACAGTGGGTCAAATCCTCTCGGGCTGGCTGGCCAGTTATCTTCCATTATCGCGATAAGGCCTGAGTTCTGATCGGACCAGTCGAATTGAGCTGGTCAAGTATGGGTGGTTGTGCTACCCATTTGGATTGTGTTACTGGGGCCCTGTATTTTAATTACATGTTCTTTCGAGTGCCCTGTTTTCAAGTGCAGATAGTTGCAAAACAATTCTTCTTCCAGTATGCAAACAATCGGTCTACCCCCGTAATCCTCTCCTGCGATCAAGTGTAATTTCAGTTGTCGCTGAAGAGGGACAAGTGGCATTCCAAAACTGTAAGGCTTCAGCTCGTAATTGTGCTCAACTTGGAGTAGAAATATATTTCTAATATAGAGGTCGTCGATATGGGTTTTCCAAGTATTGAAGTATTTCACAGTATGGTTATTACCCGAAATCTATATAAACGAGATAAAGATTAGTTGCTTAGATCGTTAGTATATTCCCAGAAATCTAGTTAGCATTAACAAATTGGTAAATTTGATATTTATCACAGCACTTTAGCATAGATCATGATTACTAATTCTTGAAACCCAATCCACACTATTTCTCCCTGTGCTTAAGTGTTGTAAATGAATTCTGGCAAATTCAGATACTCTTTCGATTTAATCGATGATTTGACAATTTGGTGCGCTTAAGAGCTGATTAATACCGATAACTGTAACTCTCTGATTGAATAACTCTCTTCCACTGGGCATTGTTCTATATGTTGTGAGCTACCCTCGGCCTGATATCTTATCACTGATATTGTACATTCTTACTTTGAACACCCGTACAAGCAATTAACAAACGATTCGTGGCTATGAGTCTCCCGTTCGTCCCCAAAACCAAGACCACCAACCTCCCACCCACCCACTCGGTGGAGCTCTCTCTCGCCCGCTCTCTCTCTTGCGCTCTTTCTCTTTTTTTGGGCACCTTATCTGGAAGTTGAATGGAAACGAACTGATATTTAAGAATTCACCCCATTCGCTGGTACTTTCAGTGCTGTGTGATCATAAAACGGTGTTAGACGTGTTCTGCGCCAGAAAAAACAACAGGGAACCCTGAATCACAGGCAAGAGCTGAAAGTTCAGTGATACAGACAAATGGATATTATTATAGCAGTGACAAGAACTCAAGTGCTCGATAAACACATTCCCGGCCAAAGAAAACAGAAACTCAGTGGAATCCAAAGTATTTAATAACAAATTGTGTGTGTGTGTGCCAGTGAACGGAGCAAGCAAGTGTATAAACAAGGCGGAAGAAGTTTCCACTTAACCAAAGGCATAATCGATCGGCCACAATTGGTACAACACTCAGAACCATGAAATTAAGGTGGGTTTTGGTTTCGTAGTTCCTACGAAATTGGGTCTTGGTATAAATGATTAAAAAATATGGCTCCTATTTGCCGTCACTTCCACCTGAAATTCGAATGGCCACGAAAATCACAGTTTTTTGCCCCGAATTCGGAACCTTTATGCAGCAGCTTGATAAGAAGGCTCACCAATGCGGGAAGTGAGTTTTTGGGTATATACATACAGGTTTTCTCATATAATTCGTATCAGTGGGCGAATGATATCATTGCGGAATATCCAATATTTTTCCTTTCTATATTTGGCTGTGCTAATCACACACTTATTTGGGCAACCCAAATCAGACTGCACGTCGGCTAGATAATGCAAATTAACTTTATGGCAAGGACCACAAATCGATTGACCTTTCAAGGGCTATTCCAATCAAATATATCACAAAAATACACATTGTTCATATGTGATGAAAGAAATATATACATTTTCCTCTTTAATTCGAATTTTTAGTCATATTGTCACCCTAAGGCTGATGCAATCCCTTCTCTGCGCTTCTCATAACTCCCAGCTAAGCTGAGTTAATTGCAGAAATATTATCTGTGAATAAATTATACAATTTTATGACCGTTTGTTAAGATTAGCCACACGTTCCATTTGGCAGCTGTCAACCCGAGTAATGTTATTTATTTTTTCTTGTTACCAATCAGCCGTAATGCGATATAGTTTTCAGTTGCTATCCGGACTTTTTTGTAAGAAGGTCAATGAGTTCCATTCCTTTGTTGTAAGCTGTCATAAATACTTCGGCCCAGTTTATAGAGCCCGTTAAAATCAAGTGAAAAATTACCGACGGCGGCATAAAGATAGACACACTCATCAAAAATTCCTCAATTCGTTCCTCATTCGATTGCCACCGAAATTGCGGGAAATATTCATGATTAACTTTTATACGAGGATCGTAAACTTGGTGGCTAGGTTATGGTTTACCACCGCGGAGAAGACATCATTTAAATTAGCCAGCTAAAGCGTTTCATCATTCTTATTGGAAAATGAGAAGGCAAAATGCCCGATGCTCCCTCCAGGTTCGATAACGAAGGGTTTCGTATCTGGAGTGGCGGACGCCAATTGATAAGGCTGAAAAATCGAAAATCAGCCAGAGCCAATGGTCTTGAGCAGGTTTTGGCAATCGCCCAATTAGAATTGCCGGCCATAAAATCGCAGGAGCCCAGCCCCATTACCCGATTCCCCCCTTGGGTCGATCTCTCGAAGTGAATGATTTTCACATGACTCGATGGTGGTATATAAAGCAGATATACTACGTCCAGCTGGAGAAAAGTGCGTCCGTTGGGCGACTTGAATTTTTCCATGGTTCCAATTAGTTCAATTAGTCAGTTAATTAGATTGTGTGGAATGCGGACTGATGTCTGGCGATATCTAAACGTGATCCAATCAAAGTCTTAATAACCCAAATTCATTGATAACTGTTCAAACTTGACAACTTGCGCAAGTTCAGATTGAATTGGCGAAATGCTTGAGACTTTTTACGATCTGGAAACATCATGAACTTGGTGCAATAGCACTTGTGATGTCGAGTAGTGATTGTGTTTCTAAGTATTCAACATCCTGGTCATTTAAACTCATTTGTAGGAATGCCAGAGTTCCACTTGAAGTGCAGTCGACCCTTAAATATTTATTATACCCATACTAAAAGACGATAATTGCAGTTTTATGTCTTGCAATATTGGCTGTGACTCAGTAATGATCTTAAGTATTTACACTGTGATTTAGACCCCAAGTAAACAATTCCTATATCGTTGGCATGAAATGGCAAATAACTTTGCTTAGCACAGCAATTAGTATGCATTTTAGCGAATTGTATTTGACGAACTAACATGAAACACGCACCGTACTCTGCACCTAATTAAAGTTTGTACTACTCTTTTTAATTACTGCCAATAAAATCGCTTGAACACGTGAGATTCGATATTCAGACTGAAACCCCCCCACATTTCCCATTCCATTTCGGGGGTCCAATGCGGTTTTATCTATTGCGTATTTTCCGTAGTAGTTGAAATAGACCACGTACCCGTATCTTCCGCTGTCTCCGGTTTTTGTGTGCTTTTAATTAAACATACATATGTACATATGTACATCAGGTCTGGTTGGGTGACGGTCTTTGGGGTGTATGCAAATATTTGCCATCTCTATATATAGCAGTGCCTTTGATCGGCATGTTTTTTTCCTTAGAAGTCGCCAAACAACGTACTAAGCTAATTTGCTTTCTCTTCTTTTCCCCCAATGCAGACTTTTGCGGTGTTTGCGCCAACAGCCGGCGAAACCAGCGGCGGTCATGGCCCACAAGGAGGATCAGTACCCGGTGTCACTTGACCACCACGTGCTCAAGGACGTGACCAAGGGCGCGAGGGACACCACCGTCAAGATCCTGCTACTGGGCACCGCCGAGTCGGGCAAGACCACCATCATCAAGCAAATGCGGATACTGCACATCAACGGATTTACAGATGAGTAAGTTTGGCATTCCCATAACTACTATACTATTATATTAAGTTTTAAAACATATTATTATTTGTGAAAGATAGTTGAAAAAAGATATATTTGTTAAAGCATACTCAAGGTCTTCATTTTGTATCTTTACAGTGAACGGCGAGAGAAGATCCCCGAGATATACCAGAACATCCACGAGTCCATCCTGCAATTGGTGGGCCAGATGGGAGTGCTGGGCATTGACTTTGGCAGCTGTACCAGCGAAAGATCGGCGGACTATATACTCTCCCTGCCCGGATCGGCACCCGAATATATGAACGAGGTGAGTTTCGGAGTGGCACCTGGAGTGGTGCGCCCACTATCTGTATCTTATCCCTCGCTGCACTTCAAAGTCTGTTGTCGTGGTGTCGCAGTTTGAAATACATGCTCGTTGTGGCTGTCGAAAATCCGAGCAAACGACTTTGAAGTCAATCGCCGGACTTGCGTCAAATCTCCAAAGGCTTTCGATCGAATTCGTGTTATCAGTGGCGGCGATTTGATTGATAGCGTGTCCATTGGGCGGCGGCGCCCAATGGAATGTCTAAAAACTTTCCAAAACAAGTGTTTTGTAAATCGGACTTCCTGGCCCGGCTCTTTTCTTTTTTTTTTTTGCAAGTTTGCCGCAGCTGCAACGCTGCCTCTGAATGTGATTCATGTGGCGCCATCTGCTCTATCTTTACCGAATTTATCTATGTACCTCTAACCAGTGGTCATTATATGGCTTACGATTAGATTACCAAGGCTGTTCAGGTCTCCAAGTGGGCGGGGCCTTTGCCAGATCTAGATGCCAGTCATTCAGGGCTTTATGTTTTGCCAGTGAGTAATGCCAAGTATAAACAAAAGAAGTACCGAAGTTCGGATTCCCCTTGTTTTATGACTGGCTGTTTGAATAGGTGACTCGAGTTTTAAGTTTACTGAAGAAATAAATAATCATATCAGACCAAAATATAGCATGTTTTTTGAAGGTTTTTATATTTTATTTTTAAGGTTGACTTTGTACTATTAACTTTTTATACTATTTTGATGTTGATGTTGATCATTCGTGTGACAGTTGCAAAGTGACACAATCTTGGCGTTTATGATCCTTATCATATATTCAGCAAATAGAATTCGTTTAGACGGTTAGCTAGACAATTTTACAACCGGATTAGCCTTTTGCAATCTTCCGGTGCAGAGTTTATGTTCTTTTTTATCACTCACTTGAAAACAATACTTAATATTGGGTTACTTGCTCTATATTTTTAGGAGTACTGCGACCACGTCACTACTTTGTGGAACGATGTGGGTATTCGCGCCTGCTATGATCGCTCAAATGAGTTTCCCCTGCTGGATAGTGCGAAATAGTAAGTATCTGATTGGATTGATCAGCTTTATCTATATCCTGTTAGAAGAAGCCCCTACTAAAGCTTGCACTCTTTTACTATAGCTTCCTGGACAACTTTGTGCGTATCAGCGATGCCGAGTACATTCCCAGCACCGAGGACATCCTGCACAGCCGTAAGATCACCACCGGCATTTCGCAAATCACCTTCCGCGTGCCCATTCCCAAGAGCATGGGTGGTGGCGAACAGCAGTTCCAAATGTACGATGTGGGCGGCCAAAGGGATCAGCGGAATAAGTGGATTCAAGTGTTCGAGGGCATTCAGGCCGTATTGTTCCTGATCTCGTGCAGCGAGTTTGATCAGAATCTACGCGAGGATCCCAGCCAGAATCGTTTGCAGGAGGCTCTGAAGCTGTTCAGGGCCGTGTGGCAGAATCGTTTCCTCGCCTCCGCCGGATTGATCGTGTTCCTCAACAAGTACGACATCATGGAGCGAAAGATTCGGGCCGGCAAGCACATTGTGGACTACTTTCCCGAATACGAGGACTTCTGCAAGAGGCCGCAGCAGGACAATTGCTTTGGCGAGAGTGACTGGACCAAGATGTTCATCAAGCAGAAGCTGGTGGACATCACCCAAGAGCCGTTCAAGCGCCACTCGCGGAATCAGGTGGATCTGGGTACCTCGGAAAGGGAGTGCTACTACCACTTCACCGTCGCCACGGACACGCGATGCATCCGCGATGTCTTCTGCGATGTCCAGAAGATGATCCTCTCGGAGAACGTGTCCAGCATGGGCCTACTCTAGTCCTGATCCCGTAGCGGATCGGAGAGCTTCTCAATAAAGTTAAGGGAGGGCTGTCCTCAGGCCCCCACCAACTGTGATCTAGTAGGATATGACTTACATAAGTAGCCATGTAGGACCGTAGATCGTAGTGGCAACTGTATGTTGCACAATGGCTGGTACAACGCTTTAATATATTTAACTGCATTGGGTGTAGAGGAAGAATCCTCACACCGAATGCTCTCACTACTCCTTCAACTAATGTCTAAACTGTAATAGAATATAACATCTACAAGAAACCAAAACACACCCAGACAATTTTAAAATGAGTTTTAATTTTTTTTGCACCCAAACATGCAACACTTGGAACATGCAACACTAAATGTAGCATACTTCAAAGGGCACACATGCTTTAAGCAATCTGATATTGATATGAAAGGAAAAGAAACCATAGCTTCTTTACTTTTGATCAAAAAATGTTTCCCATTCGGAATACACCGTTCTACTCTATATACAAGAATATGAATATTCGTATTAAAACATTTTAAAATATAAAAAAAAGATATTGAAAGGCGAAAAAGCCATAGTGAACTTTTACAAAATATGCGCTCCAAAAGCATTTGTTCTTCCTATTCATATTTAAAAATGGATTATGTCACTAAACTGTCTTTTATCGATCAGAGCGTTACATTGTGTACATTAAGCTTAAATGTATATTCTTATATTTAAATAATGGAATCCACATGGTTCCTAACCATCGCGTAACTAGTAGCCAAGTTACACACCAATGAGTCTTTACCTTATACCCATTACTCGTAAAGTGAAATGGTATTATAGATTTGTGACTCGTATGCAACACGAACAAAGAAGCGATACTTTCAACCAAATCAAAAAGTAAAATAGATATGAAATCGATCACGGTTTTTTACTTTTAGCAGCTTATGCTCTCCATAAACATTTTAAAGATTTAAGGCGGTTCAACCATAAAACCGAAATATTCCCGTATAACTCGCGATATTGCTTTATAATTTCGGCATAAATATAATTAAATAGATCTTGCTACGCTTAACTGTTCATTGCAACAAAAGTAAGTTTGCCTGGTGCCCAATAAAAGTGGAACCAGTGTGCAGAGAGCGCCACCCGCACGCAGCTAGATGTGACCGCACGCGAGCCGCAGAAAAATACCGCGATGGCAAAAAGTACCAGCGCCATGAATGGTACTAAAATATCTCCTATATATAAGTATAGCGATAAAGCAGCCGAACCGCCAGCAAAACGTTCAGTTCGCTTTGCGCCGGCAAATTCGATAGTTTTTTGAGTTTGCTGAACCGAGTCGCTGCGGCAAAAGTGTGTGACAGCCAGCCGTGTGTATTGCGATCCAGCCAATTGATACTGCGATAAGAGGCGGCGAGCAAAAGTAATTACCTCATAGCCATCAGCGTTCGAAAATTGTAACCGTGTTTTCTGTGATATCTGTGTGAGTGCGTGTACTCGTTGATGTTTTGCGGTGGTTTGGTTTCCTCCTTATTTTGCGCCCCTTTTTTTCTCATCCGATGCTGCGAGAGAGAACGAAAGAGAGGAGAGGCAAAAACATATTTCCCAGACATTTGCTGATTTAACCGAGAACTTTATCGATTCAGCAGGAACCAGAATACGAATGGAAAAAATTCGTCAAAGATCGCGTGTTTTAGCGTGAGAGCAAAGTTAGGGCGAGGAGGGGCAGTTTGTTTTTCGGAAGCATAAAAACCGCTAGGAGCCTCGAAAAAATTTCACTAGAAATTTTTGAAAGCGCTCGCGCAAAAAACCGGATATGTTACTCAAAAAGAAACAACAGAAAAAGCTTCCAAATCAAACCAAAGCGAAGCTTATGGCAAAACGAAATCACCTGTGTGTGCGAGAGTGAGTGAGAGTGCGTAAAAGTGTGAGCGCGTGCGAGTGTGTGTATGGATTAGTCGCGTGTCTGGCATGCAATTAGGCATTCAAACTAATTTCCCTCCCACCGGCAAACTGCCCTGTCTCATTTGTATTTTGGCTGGGTCTCGCTGTTTGCTTATGCTTTCCTTCAAGTTCTTTTAATTCGCACGAGACTTTCGTGGGCAGAGAGAAAAGAGGAAGAGAGAGCGCGCCAGACTGGCGCTCTCTGCCAACCACCACAATTGCACTTTCCGTTACAGCCACCCCCTCACTCTATGTGCTCCCGGAACACTGCGAGAAAAGTGATATAATCTTACAAAACTCAGACTGTCTCTAGATTCTGCTATGAGTATTGTGATTTAAATATATAAAAGTAAAATGTTAAATCAAAAAACCAAACCATTTTTCTGCTAGAGATTTTGGGGATCCTAAAATTCACAAATTAAAATTAAATATTTAAAATGAAATTCATTCATATTAAACAAAAGATTATGTCTAGATTTTATCTCCGATCAACAAGCAATGTTTCTCTTTGTGTATCAAGTTGTTTGTGTATCCATTTAAGCTTCAGCACGAGGTGTGAAAAGTGTGAAAAGCGGAAGAATGTAGATGAAGATGACCACAAAGCGTGCGCCATTCATGAAAGCGTTGCACATCCCTTGCAGAGAGAGCAAGAGGGAAAGAGAGTTTGAAGCGGTGTGAGAGGGAAAGAATGAGTAAGAGAGATCCATGGACCAGCGGTGTTTTTTTTGTTGCCTGGCAAAATCAATGAAAGGGATGATGGAGGGGAGGAGTGGGGTGGGACGAAGGGGAAAGGAAGGTCGCCGAGAAATTTATGCGACAAAACGCGGTCTTTTTAGATTGTGTGTGAGAGCGTGTGTGTGCGGAATGGGGAGTGGTGCGGAATTTTTACTGAATTAAGCTTTAAACATCGTCGTGTAAAACCCCCATTACTTAGGGAACAGATAAGATACTGCAATCAGTAAATTTTGTGGGGACAGAAACTAAAAACATTCGACTCGAAGATAAATTGTATTTCTTATAATTAAAGAATGTTCTCATAAGTTAAAAAATCATATTCAACGTGTATTTCCTTTTTTGTGTGCCTATTTCAAAAGTACGTAAAGTATATAAATAAAGTTCTACAGAGCAAAATTTAAGGGAAATTCATTACGTGCGCTTTAAATTATCTTAGTTTATTGTGTAATAATTTATATAATTATTTATTCAAAACGAACAGCTGTATAGCTCGATGTATATTTAAATTAGTTTTAAATTGGCAGAAGCTAAAATTTATTAAGATTAAAACAAATATTCATTAAATAAAATCGTTTTGGTGAACCAATAACTATTTTCATCAAAGTATTCCTTAAAAAAGTTAAATATGATCTTTATAAAGGTAGTCCTAACTACTTTAACTAATCTATGTCTACTTTCTTGTCAATCCCCAGCTGCACATTACCCAAGTAACATAGCCACCAACTCAAACACATAAAGCCCACCAAAATGATCAACATGGACATTAGCGTTACGCCCAACTACTCGTACATCTTCGACTTCGAGAACGATTTCATACACCAGCGGACGCGCAAGTGGATGCTAGAGAACTGGACATGGGTGTTCTACTACTGCGGCATCTACATGCTGGTCATCTTCGGTGGTCAGCACTTTATGCAAAATCGGCCTAGGTGAGTCTGCCACACTGACATGTGTTCTTTGGTGCTTTAGATAGACAATTCAGTGAAATTATGGTTGGGTTAAGAACTTGCGCCCTTTGGCCTTGGAAAATTATTAGTTGGCAGCCGGGGAGCGGCGATAATTACACCCACAAGTGCACACGCCCCTTGCAGGCGGTAGAAAGAACTTACTATTTATCGAAACCAATCCCTGGAACCCCTATATTGATTCAATCGCGCTTTGTTTCGGTTTATTCTCCGGAAAGACTGGAGTCCAAGTGTGCCTTTGTTATTAGCCCAGACAGCTGTTGAGTTCCACGTGTAATTATATTAAATTACGGCTAATCAAACACTAATGTTGTAGGTGGGATCCTCAACTCAGGCTCAACTACCAAACAATTCGCATTCGCACCTGAGCACGCACTATTCAGGTGTATTTTCCGCTGGCTAAAGACCTATTCGATTGGGTATTTTAACAATTTTTCCAACAGTCAGCGCTGTTTGTATCTTGTTGTTACCTGATTTACCTGTGATGGAGCCAATTGACTATTCGTGCTGGAAATTGTCTCGTTTCGATTCGCTTCGTTTTTGCCTAGCTGTTTACCTTCCTGCTTCTAATTGTCGTCATGGGGCTTTGTGGCCAACTTAAGTTGGGCTCGAGACATGCCATCTAGCCAGTATTTTTGCAAGATCATAATTCAGTTTTGTCACCTGGTTTGGGGCTGTTTATAGCCTTGCTAAGGCCACTGTGAAATTCGATAGAAAGTTGCTACCGTCTAACAGAAAAGTTTATTATTGCCCAACTGGGGAAAATGTGCTATATAAAATACTTCTGAGTATCTTTCAAAACATACCTATGTATTCTAAAGAAAAGGTTAAGCTAGTCTGAGTCTATTTGATATGGCTTTGCTAATCCTCAGTTCCCCATCTTGATTCAATTGCTTACATAATGCTTGGAGTAGCGATTCCTGCCCACACTCCGACCCACAGCCATTGGGGTTTTTGGATGAGTTATATAGGGGCTTGGCCCTGGGTTACTTGGCGATTCTCCCCGCGGACACTCGTCGGGGGATCTGTCGGTCAATTTTTCACTTTATTGTTGTTGGCTTTGCCTTACACTCGGCTTTTTCGGAATGTCGTTTCAATATTTGTCCACATGGAGGAGAGTCGGCTAAGCAAATGGACATATGTACTTGGTACAGAAAGGTGTGAATTTGGTGGAAAGGCAGGCGATGGGAATCGTTTCTTAGGGGTTAAAAAACTAAGGGGGTAGAAGGATGAATTGGGCAAATTAAAACTGTGCCCAAGGGTTGACTTCCGCTCACTCAGCTTGGCTACTTAACTTTTTGAATACTCAAACACATATATGAATATTCAATATTTGACGTTTTACAAGCCAAGCTCTTTAAGAATCCCTAATCAGCAATCAGGGTTCTGAACAGCGTGTAAAAATGAATCGCAAACGTTGAATGCAAATGTACCTAACCACATGCCGCCGATTGTAAAGGCGCTTCATATGCGGGTATTTACATATTTAGAGAGTGCTGACTTCCCACTTGCATTCCACCTCATCTGAGTAGTTTTCATTTTTTGAATTTCTGTGTTGCTTCACTCGTTTCGGACAGTGCGCCATTAAAGTCATTAAACTGATTAGGTTTATAGGTACACGCTATGTCGTACTTGTTTCATTTCAAATGCCCAGCGGACAAAGTTTTCCGCGGCGACCATGTGGCACATACATGTGTGTCATGCAAGAAGTGGGTGTGTCCACGTTCCTGAACGGAACTCCAACAGGACACTCTGACATGTAGCCGCTCTATAGGTCCACTTCAATTGGACACTGGCACACTGGACCACCTGATTGCGTTTACAACATTTACTAGCTCTTTAAAGTGTTTTTTTTTTATAGTTAAAGAGTAAACAAGACGATCAAGAGGTCGAAGCCTTTGGAGAATTTAAATATTTGAGTTTTAAGTATCCATAACCTATTGCGTATTACAGTTGACATCTCCTTAAATGGTCAAAGATTAAATATGCATAATAAAATTATCTTGTAAACACTCTAAAATGAATCTATAAAATATTAGATGCAAAGCCTTAATGGCTCCATAAAGTAAGATATTCAAATGATGTAATATGCGTGAAAAACAAGTTCCTGTTGGCCAGTGTAGCTTTGGCGTGCTCAAAACTTTTGTGACCATATATGGAGGGTCCATAAGGGGGCGTTATGAAATGGGGTGGGAAACGTGTGTGTGGGGCTCCAGGGGTTAAAATAGAAATCTGTATGTGTTTGCAGAGGAGCACGATGACCGATACTTGTAATCATTTAAATTTTAAAGCGATTGAGTCATTCAATTGCTTTGGTTTCTCGCTATTATTCATGTTGTTCCGAGCGAATTGCATTATTTATATCACAACAACTGGAAATAGTGTGTCGAGGACGAACGAGTACAGAGTGCAGAGGACCTAGATCCTGCCACCCTCGCTCGAAATTATAATGTCCTTTAATGTGGATTCATCACGCCAGCGCTCACGCACAGTGTCCTTAAATCGATGGAAAAATGTTGTTTGGCGTGTGCGTTGCTACGGGGAAATTTTTGCAACTGAAGCGTGGCAATTACATAACATTTACATTTGCGAATTAAACAATAATTGCCGGCATGAATCGCCACCCTGCCCACGGGCACCTGCAATTACAATCACTGCCGCAATTAACTATTACCACCAGCCCCCAGCATTTAGTTAAAAAATAATTCACTAGCCGCAGTAGACCGATCGAAAATAATAAGTAAATAAATATGAAAAAACACACAACGAACGCGAAGCGACGAGAAAGGGCAGTGTTGAAAGTGAAACTTAATTCAATTTGGTCGGCCTATGAGTGTGCATATATGTACATATATTAACAACGAATTAACGACAACCGTTAACGCAAACAGTTGGTCAAAAGTGGGCAGAGCTGGCGAGCAAATCTCCGCGTTTCTTTATAGGCATTTTTGGGTCTGTTTTGATATATTTTCAACATAAGATACGATTTTCGAGATCTCAATGTTGGAGCTTTGGGAAAAGCTCACTCGCTCGCTCTTTCTTTCTGTTTTTTTTTTGGCGGCCCTTTCCTCTCAAGTCAGCATCTTCATATCACGCCACTTTTCCCCACTTTTATTTGCTTCAAGCGTGGAGCTTCCCCCATCCCCTCCAGAAATAACTCGTTTTTGTCCGCCACCGGAATTGTTTTGACTGGATTGCTTGTTGCTTTTGGTCTGAGTATTGACGGCTTATCGGCCACCTGCTGCAGCAGGTGTGTCATCCCGCATTGCCCCAAAACTTCTAGCCATGAATCAGCGCCCATTGGCGAAAAAACACTTGAGTTTCCCTTTCGTCATAAACAATTAGTTTGATAAGATTAGTGTTCTTAGCAGCTGAAGTGCTTTCAGGTGGAAAACACCAAATTTTCAGTTTAATTTTTAGTTAAATCTAAAAAACAGTCATTGTACTGACTTAATTGGAGGAATTGCAAGTTACACAAAACGTGGCTCATTAACAATTCAAAGCACGTTACGGAAAAAAAAGATCTTATAAGATGGAAGATATACAATTTTAATTTATTTTTTGGTACATTTTGCATTTATATAATTTGTTAATTGCTCGCATTCGAAACAAAAAGCCTTAATCTCTATAGTTAATATTTAATTGCAAAATTTTGTATTATTCGCATTGCTATTAATTTCACTTTTCAATCTAGATTTGCCATTTAATTGGGTTTCCCGTGCACAGCTTTTGATTAAGTTATCTTGAAATTTTTTTTTTGTTATTCAGCTAAAATTGCTCCAACCTTTCACAATAATTTATTCGTTGCACTTTGAAAAAGCGGTCGGAAATAACTTGGTCAATGCTGTGACATCAAATCTGGCCAGCATGTGAACCACCGCAAAATATAATGAATAATAATTAAAAAAAAACCGAACTCAAACTGAGACCTAAATTATCTTTAAAAATAAAACCAGACAGCAAAAGGTTTTGCAATGCGCCAAAAAAAAAAAGGTTTGCATCAGTTTGGAGACAATGTTGCGAATTTGGTACCCTATTTCCATACATATTGCTATGAGTACAAGGTATACATAAGGTGCATAGGTACAAGAGTATGGAAGTGTGCCACTGCTTGGAAAATGGTGTGCATATATAATAGTGGGTTTATAGAGGGGAAGGGGGGGGTCTCTGCATATATCAACCCAAACAACCTGAGTTTTAACCCAAGCCAAAACTAAGCGTAAAATAATCAATTGACCAACATTTCAGCGGTTTTTTTTTGCAACCTTTTCTCGCTTGCTTTTCCATTGTCTTTTCTTCTGTTTTTTTGTTTACAAACTTTGCAAAATCAGGTTTACTCTCTCCATTTAACAGATTTGCTCTCTTCTATTCGCCAAAGTCTTTCTCTTTGCTTATGCAATTTTCGCCACAAAGTGGACAGCAAAAGAAAGTTCATCAACTTGCCGTAATATTAGCAAGAAATGCGCCATCACCATGATTATGGCAATATTGTTACGCAGTCTAGTTTTCGCTTTCTTATATGCACGACTTTGAACTTTCAACTTTGGCTTCATAATTTTTAGATCCATATAAAAACTTACCCTTGCTATTTAACTTGATATCTAATTTCTATGTTTACTTTACCTTTGGATATATTTAAAGTTTATTTATATACGCGTTTGCTTTTAATGACTTAGCCCATTTGGTTGCTAATACACACTAATTGGGCATATTAACACTTTAAAATTGCTTAGAACTTTGTTTTATACAGTTCAAAGTATAAGTTTGTTGTTACATGATATGCATGACTTCGTTATTACGCATCATCTGAATTGCAAAAATTTTAGAATTAAAAACTATTACGTTTGGGTTATATCAAATATTTCAAGTAGAGCAGTGCCCTATTTTCCTATAATTCAGTTTGTTTATAGTTTTTCACGTGCATTGCATATAATGAAACGTACTCGACAGTTCAAACGTTACAAAAGCCTGCGATTTTAAAAAGTTTATTAATAAAGTTCAGTATAATAAAGCCACTAGTTTTTCTATCTGTATGTCCTTTTTTTCTGTGACTATTTTCTAAAAAAACAATTTTTGTGAATAGATTTTACAGAAATCAACAAATCTTCTAAAAAACATCAAATTATCGGTCAGATCTTCACTTTTTTTTTTGTATTTCAAATGTCTTTTTTCACTTCATTTATCTGAAGAATACATTTTCTGTAATATATATAATTCGTTTAAAATTCAAGTTCTTCATGTATGAATAACTTATCGGGCAGATCGCAACACCCATCCGCGGGGATGGCACCCAGATCCTCGCTAGCCGGACGCAAAGTAGGCGCCGGTTCGCTCGGTGGAACGCCACCCACGCGGGGGAGGAGGGGACGACCTGTGCCCTTGCAAAAATTGAGCTTCAAGGGGCGCAGGACGCCCCCCTGCCTAGAAGCCAATACTGCCAAGCGATTAGCAAGGCATCTTGGTTATCCTTACTCATTAGTTTGAGGCACGAATTGCCATCAGCTTGCAACTGGAAACTCATGGGCAGGCAACCAGAAGCGGTTGGGAATCATAGCGACGCCTGTCGAGTGAAAAGAGCTTTTGCGTGGAGAATTGAATATGCATATTGCGGGTGGTTTCTAAACGGTTCTTAAGTTCTGAATCAGTTGTTTTCTTCTTTTGAATTGAATCGAAATTTGTTTGAACATATTACAAAAGTAGTTTTTCTTTCTGTTTTTATATTAATTACAATAGCTAAAGAAATGGTTTAAGAAGATCTTTTATTTTAAACGATAATTGTTGCTTAATATTAAAGAGTTCCTTCTTTAGCTAATCTTAGAAATAAGTTATTTGCACATTGCTAAGTTATTCATGCAGAAATGTGTGAAACAATTGAAACCAACGATTTTGTAGGGTATCATCTAAGCTTAGAGTTCAAGGCGGTTCCCCCTGCCCGTAATTGTTATTAATAGAAGTGATTCTTTAAGATTCCCAACTAGAGCACATGTGCAACTCAATTCCTTAGATGAACATTTCCGCTCCGTGACTGCGCGTATTGCCCCTTCCCCCTCCCCTCCTAAGCTTAATTGTTTAGTACAGTGGGACTTATCTATGCAAATCTCGACTAGATTTTCAAGTGAGCTGTTTTTTGGGGTTACGCACAAATACACAAATACGCATTCAATTTAGTGGCATTCTGATTGCGCCCGATAAAAGTGGCGTAGACTAAACTAAACTACGCAATCTTTATGGTTTTGTTTGGAGGGGTAAATAACCGACTATTGATTGTGTTTTTCTTAAACCCGTTGACGCACTTGGGGTTCTGACATGTGTGTGGGGGGCCAAACAAACACTTCCTTAATAAACTTTGCCTCTCGAATATTTCCGACTTTCTGCCAATAGATTTGCCAAGTAAACTTCGCTTGTTTGTTCAAAAATATTGAAATTTCTCTCCAGACTAAAGGTCAATGCAATCAATTTCTTTGGTTTGCCCGCCAGCCAACTACACATTGCGATAACTGAAATCACATATTTCTGCGATTCCATTGGTTGGGTGGAATTTTTATGAGTAATTGCTGTGGAATATATAGTATAGTAAACGGGCCACCGATAAGGTTGGCCAACTGATTTGATTGCGTAAACTTTGTTTGCTATTAGTAATTAAGATTTAGAACTCATACTCGAGACAATTCCGCATTCGAGCGAACTCGTTGAGTGGTGCGATTAAAATTAGTATTTGATTCAGCTGTTCCCAAAGCCATAAACTGGCTCATTAATTCAGTATAATTTGGCCAAAAGTACTTCATAAGCCAGATTTCGTCTGACAAAGCTGCTAAAACCAGTATATTGTGTGTGGGCAACTTTTTCTTTGTTGGAATAGAACTGCTGATCTAATGGGTGTCTTTTTATAGAAGAACTCTTTGTTTCCCGAACACGTGTCGTTCCCGCGTCTAACCACTTTTGGTAGATTCGTAAATTGAGCTGAGAGATCATCTGAGAGTTTTGGTTTCAACTTGACCGCTTGCGTTATCAATTTTTGTGTGCGCCCCCAGAGACAAAGTAATCGGCTGTAATCTATTAGGTCATGCCGTAACAGCTGAATATGGCTATTACACGGGATCGAATGTTCAAATCAAGTTTATTCAAAGTGCCCTGGCAACAAAGTGGCACAATTGCGCTAAGGTTACCCGTTTTCAGGGGATTAGGTTATTATTTTAGTGACCCCCGTGCGGCATCTTCAAGTTGGGGGTTGATGTCATTGCATTACTCGAACACAAAAATTCGCACATATTAAGTGCCTGCCTGCTGTGGCAAATAACAACTTGATCTTTGACTGTCACGCTCGTCTAGGACGGAGGCAGGAAAAATTGAAAATCGTTAGAGTTTGTTGATCTTTGGGGATTTTTTTACGATGCGATTTCGCGCCTATTGGCACCGGGTAAATATGCATCATTTCAAGGGCCAACTAGTAAAATATTCTAGTATTTGCTGTTGGTAAGTGTGGGAGTCGGAATGAAACTAAAAATTGTTCTGAAGTCATCAGGCAATTTGCAAAGCTAACTTTTATTCAGCCAACGTAAATTGCGAAAGAGATTCAGGTGATTGGTTAGAATATTTAAATTTATTATGTAAATTCGGGCAAGCAAGGTCAGCTGTCTGGAAAAAACCCATATTCAAGCAATTTTGGTACCTTTCCACTGTACTTTTCCTGCATGGCTAAAGTTTCCTTTCCTTTTTTTTATTGCAGATTCCAACTGCGCGGCCCGCTGATCATATGGAACACCTTGCTGGCCATGTTCAGCATCATGGGTGCTGCCCGGACGGCGCCGGAGCTGATTCACGTGCTGCGTCACTACGGACTCTTCCACTCCGTCTGCGTGCCCAGGTTGGTATTGAACTCCGCATCGGCCTTGCATCGACAGGTTCATCGCCTGCCTGTTCGCATGGCCTGCTTGTGCGGCTGGAAACTTGATTGCCATATGCAAATCAGCGATCACTGACCGATATTCCCAACCTTCTCCCACAGCTACATCGAGCAAGATCGCGTGTGCGGCTTCTGGACCTGGCTCTTCGTGCTCAGCAAACTGCCGGAGCTGGGCGACACGATATTCATTGTGCTCCGCAAGCAGCCACTCATCTTTTTGCACTGGTAAGTTTAGCGAAACACTGACTTGGCATTGGTATCCAAGATCCACTCTTAAAAACTCCAAGCAAGAAGGAATGATAATTTAACTTTTTGCAATATGCTTCATCTTTGAAGAAAAAATACCTATGATGACAATTTGCATCACATTTGGCGGCATTCTTTGGAACTTGTACTTATGCACCATAAGGAATACCAAGTTCTAAGTTCGATCAATGGGAATTTCCTTCTATTATTATTACTATAAGACCCTTTCACTAGACGAGCAACCAGTAAAAATACGTATTAAAGTTGCAATGAAGCAATACAAATGAGTCATAGCGAATTACTTTTAATGCGATTCACTGAGGGTTAGTTCGGCATATGAAACTAGCGTTAATTATATGTTAGGAAAAAACATTGCGAATTATTTGATTGCTCAAAATAATTTGATTTGAATACAGTTTCCTTGAGAACGCTAACTTGAACTTTATATTCATTTAATTCTTTTTGCTCGCAGGTACCATCACATCACCGTGCTGATCTACTCGTGGTTCAGCTACACGGAATACACCAGCTCTGCCCGCTGGTTCATCGTGATGAACTACTGCGTGCACTCGGTGATGTACAGCTACTATGCTCTGAAGGCGGCACGCTTCAATCCGCCCAGGTTCATCTCGATGATCATCACGTCTCTGCAGCTGGCTCAGATGATCATCGGATGTGCGATCAACGTATGGGCCAATGGCTTCCTGAAGACGCACGGCACCTCGTCCTGTCACATCTCGCAGCGCAACATCAATCTGTCGATCGCCATGTACTCCAGCTACTTTGTCCTGTTCGCGCGCTTCTTCTACAAGGCGTACCTGGCGCCCGGTGGTCACAAGAGCCGGCGCATGGCCGCCTCCCTGGCAGCCCAGAATGCGGTCAAGCAGTCGAGCAGCCCCCAGCAGGCCAGCGAGAGCTCCAAGTTCATCGGCGCTGGCGAGGATCAGGCCGCCTATCTGCGCAAGGCCAAGGCGCAGTAAGGCGGAGCTCGGCACACCAGCACCTAACTCCCATCATCATCACTCCCCCTGTTTACGGCTAAGGACATTTATTTATGTAGCGGTGTACAAGTTGTTTTTTAATTTTAAACCTGGGTGGCACACGACCGATCGGATGAGAGTTTAATTTTGTAAGCCAAAAGTTGTACCGTGTGGACAGGCATACGAACTATATATCTGAACATGTATATAAAAAGAAACAGACGAACCTAAGCTAACCAAAACTCAGAGTCGAGTCAAAATAAACTGTATGTAATTGAGGGGCATAGAAGCGAGCGCATGCAAAGCTTGAATTGAAATCTGTAGATCTCTCTAGGGAGATGTGAAAGGAACGCAGGGAATTTAGCTGCTCACTAGTTAGCATGAGTTCAATTAATAGTCACTGCTCTTGATACCTCTTGATGTATTTCCCAGCTGCAGTTCTTGAAGTGTGTTGTCATCCCCAAAGTCGTTGATGTATAGAGTTTATAATTTGCGGAGTTATTGACATGCGCCAAATGAATGTGTTTTGTTTTCCACTAGCCCCTGCTGGTATGTCAACTATAATTTACCTCTCGGGTGGAATTTTGTGTTGCCTCCCAATTTTAGTTAAAATTCTCAAGAAGGATCAGACTCCTGCGACAGGCATTTTGCTTGAAATTGAATTTGATTTGCTGGAGAACTGTTTTCCTACATTAACTAGTAGTTGGGGTCTGAGAACTTTGTACTTCTAAGTCTATACGCATATATATTTATAAAACCTATATTAACTGAATATTAAACACGTGAAAACGGAATACCAACCAATAACAAAACACTAAGTTAGTCTATTTTTCCAGGATCCAGAGCGCAAATTGTTATTGTAAAATAATAAACTGTTTTCAAATCTGTAAGAACAAACAATATTTATAACAGTCGAAAGACGACTGATAAAATGTTGCTGACTGACTGGATTAAATCGAAGAAGCATTGTCGTAGTCACCAATAAATTATTTTTGAAAATTGTAACATATTTGGCCGTCAGTCAGTATAGTTTTAACCAGTGTGTCATGCTGCTTTACAAAAAGTTCGATTCTGTTAGGGGAAGGCATTTATTTAGTTAACCTGTGTTGAATGCATTTGAATATTCCTTCAAATTTCTTGCTGCTTTTTGGTAACTTAGCAAAGCCACAGAAAGTCCTTGAATGTAACACAAAAAAAAAGAACGTAAAATAATAATAACCAGAGAAAAATTAAATTATATTTATATTTGTAAGCGAACAGAACAGAAGAGATCGATTGTGGAAGAACAAAATCGAGAAAATGAAAAGCAAAAGTCCTACTTGAAAAGTTAATTTAGTGTAAGCGAGGAAACTGTAACTGAAATTGAAACCGGAGCAGAAGCTGAAGGAGGATCGTGTGAATGGAGAGAAGGATCGATTGATACTGAACTCTAGCAGGAGAGAGAAATTGAAACGAACAAACTTGAAATTTTTGTCGGGTATACATACTAAATAATAACTAAGCAAGAACACTAAAAGAATGCTAAACAAAACCAACGGATAAATAAAACGTAACAAACGGAAAAGGATGGAAAGTATGCAGTTGTATTTATTAGTCGGGCTCAATGGGAATTTATGTATACATCTAAAGGCATATTATAAAAACCGTATCTGATTATTCGATGTTTTTAAATGTCAATTACATTTCAGTCAGTTTTCTCTTAAAATCAATAAATTAAACTAGGGAAAACGCAATAGTCGAAAAAATTCCAAGTTTATCCATGAAAAATGAAATATAATGTAATGAGTTGCATTGCATTGAAAAATCGAAGGAGAATAAACAATTCCCAGAAAGCTGTAACAAGTTTCTTTTAATTCAACTTATGTGTTTTAAACGTTTGAACGACCAAAAATTAGTATGGAGTTTTTTAGCACTGGCTTCCTAAGCTAAGTTAACCACCCAAACAGTCCGTGTCGCGCACTCATCATACCCATTAGCCGAGTTTCTTACCCAACCAGCGCTGCCAACGCGTTCGTAAGAACTAAGCAGTAATTATCAATATCGATACGTCGTCTATCGGTATGCTGCCAAGTACGGTATGTTTAAACGACCGACAAGCGGTCACACGAGTGCAAGTTGGATTCCAATTCGATCCGTCGCGGTGCGTGGAAAAAATGCACAGATGTAGATAAATCAGCCAGCAACGCTAGCAGATCAGATACAGCTATATCGTCGCGAAAACCGATTAATTTGCCATGTCCAGCGGATCCTCCTGCGGATCAATTAAACCGTAAAAAGCAGAGCAGGCGAGCGTGAGCAAGAGAGAGAGAGAGGAGAAGCCAGAGGCGGAGGCGAAAGACAAAGTGCATTTTCAGGGCGTGTTTTTGAGACCCCCCTCGCCAGTTAAGCTCACCCAGCCTCCCAGCCGTCGACAAGAAGTTTGCCGACACAACATTTTGCCAACATGCTGCAAATTCGCAAATGCACCTGAGCGGCCACTAGAACAACAAATCAGATAAATCGCAAACTTCCTTTTTCCTCCGTGCGTGTGTACTTCTGTGTGTGCGTGAGTGTCTCCAATCTTTTTTGTCTACTCCAAAAACGCAGAAAGAGAAAGAAAAATGTGTGCGTGTGTGTGTGTGAAATAAATTAAAGCAAAGCAAAAGGCAAAACGGCAAATAATTGAGCAAAAGGCCAAGAGAGAAGAAGTTGAAGCTGAAGCTGAAGTATATAACAAGAAAAGCAAAAGTAGTAGTAGTAAGCGAATAAGCCGTAGCAGCAGGAGCCGAGAGAGGAGAGAGAAAAGTGTACAAGTTGTTGTTGCTGCGCAAGAGCGAAAAACCACCCAACCACCCACTGGCAAATGGGGGCTCAGCAGGGCAAGGACAGGGGCGCCCACTCGGGAGGAGGCGGCTCGGGGGCCCCCGTCAGCTGCATCGGCCTCTCCAGCAGCCCAGTGGCCTCCGTTTCCCCCCACTGCATCTCCAGTTCCAGCGGCGTCAGCAGCGCCCCCCTCGGCGGGGGCTCCACGCTGCGTGGCTCCCGCATCAAGTCCTCGTCTTCCGGCGTGGCCAGTGGCAGCGGATCGGGCGGGGGCGGCGGCGGATCCGGATCGGGGCTGAGCCAGCGTAGTGGCGGACACAAGGATGCACGCTGCAATCCCACCGTGGGTCTCAACATATTCACCGAGCATAATGGTAAGTTCCTGCAAGTGTTGAAAAACGGGCATGCCAAGTACACAGAGCAAAAAGCATATTTTCCAAATTGCAATGCCTTGTTAAGTCAAATTAAACGAAAAACGTCTGTACATAGTGCACGCTCTATCAAAATCGTTTATTTTAAATTAGGTGTGCACTAAAATTTTGTTATCTATTCGAAGTTAGTTAGTGGTTTGATCATTTTGTGTTTCCATTTGTGTAAGCCTGACTTATTTCTTATTGGTGTTTCTCTTTTACATTGGATCTTAGAATTATTTTCTTGCACATTGTAGTTTGAGTTAAAAAGGCATCAATCGTAAGAACCATCAGGACCAAATCGATCTGTATAAGAGTTGTGCAACATACATATAAAAGTCATAGGAGGCACAAACATGCATACACTTGGAGGTCCCATTCACCCACACACTAATTGTAAAAAATTGCATGCAGAATCCGAACTCAGGTGTAAATTCCATCATAGTATTGTGACTTTTCTTATTATCCATGGAAATGGTTGTTGCTGTATTGCCAATTGCTCAGAGTTGTGTTATCTCACATCCCACAAGATACCAATGTCCATACATACATACATGCTGGGAAATCATTTCAATTCGTGATGAAATCTTTTGATGTTCCATACAACAAGTATACATATTTAAGAAATCAGTAACTTTAAGGTTTTATTCAATGGGTACTTTCAATAAAAAAAATGTTTTTTTAAGCGTGCTCTTGCCATTAAATCTCTTTTGTAAATATCATGTAAATTTTGATTTATCTGCCAGTTTGGGCTGCACAGTGTTGTATTTATTGTCCATAAAGTGCAGTCCTCTCGGCTTTCCCATTCCCCTCTCTCTTTCTTTATTATCCCCGCTCTTCCTCTATTTACGCTGCTTTCCAATTGAGCCAATTTCTTTTTTTCCTCCATTGCTTCCGATTATATTGGAAATTATTGTTGTTATTGCCGGCTAGTTTCATACTTGTTGTTGCTTTTCCGCTGCTTTTGTTTACTGGAGAGAAGGAGAATGAATGAAAAAGAAAAGTGATGGAGAGAAGAGAAAAGAGAGAGAGAGAGAGCAGCACTCGTTGCTGTTGTTTTTGAGCTGCTTGGGGCGGTTTCAATCCGCATTCGTGCTCTCCATCATCCTTTATCCTTCGGCCTTCTTCGTGGCACCCTTATCCCTGCCACCCGCACAGTGGTTGAAATTGCGACCCACAACACCGTTATCCCACCGCCGCTGACATATTGCCATTTCCTCCACTTTTCCGCATTTTTCCTGCCCTTCACGCACTCACGCACATTTTTATTTGCCTCATTTTCTTTTCTAATACTTTTCCATTATTTGCCCTGCCAAACTGCATAATTTTTTCTTTACATCCTCCCCGTTTCCGCATTTTCCATAGACCCCCTTATTGGAAGACATTTGCCGTTTCTAATAGCTTTTTTATGTCCATGTCGACGAAGTCCTACCACAATAGGACCCGCAATCCCGTGGCATTCGGGATTTGGCTTAAGACTACCGGAAAAACATTTGTCAGGTTATAATAGTTGCGAAGACTAAGTGGTAGAAACTTTCTTTTAACAAAAAGCATAACTATGTATGAGAACATATTACGAGGGTGGTATAAATATTAGAGTTTTTTTGTAACTTGAAATCGTGTTTTCTTACTTTTTCGCAACAGCTGTTTAAAACTGAAACTGGACTTTTCCCAGTTTTGATATTTGCACGCGCGACAATCTGTTCCTAAATGTATTAAAATTAAATTAGCTTTAGTTCATAAATGGATATTAAATCCTACTTTTAACTTTTGATGTGAATATACTTCCTTTTGCAAACTCCCAAACAAATGGCTTCCCCAAAGGCCAAAGTATCGATTTTCCCTTGGGACTCCAAGCTGAGCCACTTTTCCCAGATTATTTACAACAAGCTGTCGATTTTTCTTTTTGCTTCTTTCAACTGGAATCCATTTCTTATCTCGCTCTCGCAGAGCCTTCCGTCTCACCAAGCAATTTGTAATCAATTAATGCTATTTTTATTATAATTAGTCGCTTATTGTGTGCATTCAGTTCAGTCAATCTCTCAGCTGGGACGCTGATAAGCCGGTTTTCATATAAATATTTATTGACGCTGCTATTGAGTCATCGCTCCATGTAATAGAATACATATGTACATATGCGACCGTCATCGGAAAACAAGCAAATACGACATTTTCCAGCTTCGTGCGGTGTGATTTCCCAGAAAAACACACAGAAAATTCGCCAACGAAAATGCACATATATTTGCCAAACTAGCAGAGTGTGTCTGTGTCTCATCATCCAAAAAGGTCGAAATGGGGGCCTGCAATTGCCTTTTTTCGTGTGTCTGGCCTGCGAAATGCAATTACAGAATTACAATGTAAAAACGGTGTGTCTGGCTCAGCAGATTACAAGGCAGCACAAATCCCAAAAACCGAAACGGAAAGCCAGCCAGCCGGACTCACCGCAATTGTCAGTTCGGGTGGATCTCGGACTTTTAAGTGGGCGAATTGGGGGGAAAGTCGCGCAATGCTTCCTCCGACTCAATCAAAGTTAAACCCACCACACACGTAACTAGGCACAGTGGGATAAAACCATACAATAATTGTTAAAAATACAATATTACAATAGCAAACACCTCGTTAAGTATTCAGAACTTGTGTGCATTTTGTTGTCTTCAAGTAAACAATTGAAGCACTGAAAAATACAATCAAGTTGTTACAATTCTATTATTTTTAGATTCGGCTTAGATCAATAAATTTACAGTCTCAAAAATTAAAAAATTAAAATGGAATAAGTTTCTCTTTCGCTTTAATTAACAGAATGTAAAGTAATAAGAACAAAGTGAATGAAATTCTTTGGCTTATGATATTATAGTATTTGATTAAGACTTCTTAAAAGATAAGAAAAAGAATGACATTTTTTAAACTAATAATCCAGCTACGACGTAGCAAAGGCAGTGTTGAGAAGTCGTGGGCGTTGTGCTAGTTGCCATTGCAATTGCAATTTCATAACCTTGTTGTTGGTCGTAATGCGATACAATGTAATTAGATACTTTGGGGCGGCAGTTGCATTGGCCAAGGGATTGGATTGTGTGTCGCCCTGGGAAAATGCCAAAGAACCGGTGCAGTTGCAGATGCATAAGCAGTTGGAGACGCCTCAATGGAGTTGCCAATTGCAGTTGCAAATGCAGCACTGCTGGAAACCCCGGGCCATCGTAGGCACCACTTTGCAACCAACTCACGCAAGTTGACGACTCAAAAATAGACTCAAGTGGGAGAGAAGCCACAACTCTTTCCATCGAGGAAAAAGAAAATGTGCATGAAGTGCGTTTGTGTCCCTGCACTTGCAAAAGAAAATATGTTTTACAAATTCCACAACTTTTCTGTATTTTGAAACCTGTCATTTTGCTATATCAACAAAATATTTTGGAATTTAACAAGTGTTGTTTGATAACCATTTACAGTTACCTGCATATTTTGACCATAATACATTTTACACTTCGAAAAATGCACTATCAATCGTTCCACGTTGATAGTGTTGTTATCAACTGTTTACATAGCCATAGACGGAGGCAAACAAAAAGATTTATAGGTTCAACATTGTAAATTAAAATTAATAAATGAATTAAGAACTCAGGAGAGGCTAATATTTAATGCCACTTCGAAAATAGACTGTAGCCAAATTATGAACTTAATTGTTGGAATTCCAAAGAAGCTTTCATTTTCAAATACTTTTGTATGTCCTATGACTCTTTCTAAATTTTCTTAAGGCTTCTGTGAAAGCATTGAAAACTAAGTTCTCAGATTTTCTCGCAGTGTACAGTGTACTCTCCTCTATCTTTTTCGCACAAGCAGGGAAATCCGAGTGTGGTGTTGGTCTCACTTTGCTGACATGCAAGCGGCAAATTATGAGCCGGGGCAAATGAACTTTTCACAAGGCTAACGGTTAGCAAAAGGGGCGAGAAATAAAGGGGGGCGTGGCAGTCAGGTGGCACACAGGTGACGCAGCAAGGAGCAGAAATGTTTGCTCTTCGACTTTTCCTACCAACCCACAAAAACCCCCCAAAAACAAAAAAACAAACGGAAAAAAACAATACGGAATGCTCAAACATAATTGTCATAATAATAAAGCACTCAGAGAAAGGGAAATCAGGGAGGGAGGGGGAGGAAGCGAAAGGCGAAAGGGGGGTTTGTTCCCCATATCGAAGGCGTTGTCTCCATTACCACTTTGTACCACAAGTCTTTTCTCTTTCGCGGCTGCACTTCTATTATTAGCCCCAAAACGAAATGTGTATCTTCCATGCTTTCAGTTGTTATTGTCGTTTTTATACAATTTCCTTTGGCGCTGACAGAGATTGAAAGTTGGAGGAGTCGCTGATCAAGGGGCGTAGTTGAGATGGCGCACCGAAAGGGGTCTTAAAATAATTACAAGAATACAAATCAAATATGTTTGAGTTAACCATTTTAATTCATTGAATAATACATCTATTATTCTCTAATGAATATGATAAAATTTAATGACTAGAATAAGCATTAAAAAGTTTCAGCGAATTCACTGGAAATTTTCCCATTTCCGTACTTTCTTAAATGAAACAAATAAATTCTTCTACGATTACTAATGGCATTCACATAAATTTGTTAAGCTTAAATATTATATTATAAATACACTAGTTCTTCTGCAAAAGTTATTTGTAATTTTTAAGCTTAAATGTTAAATATAAGTACACTCGTTTTTCTGCAAAAAGTAAGCTTATTGTTTCTATTTTTGCAACCATATAACTATCTTTTTTTATTGCGCCCCCTCTTGACTGACCTTTGACCGCGCCCCTGACATCAACAAAGTGCACAACTCTTCGTGAGTTTATTTTGCATGTGCGCCATCCCTTTCTGGCGCGGTATTTCACCAGGCGAGAAATATATGTATATATATATATATATACATAGTTTCTGTGGATGTTCCTGTTCTCGATCAAGCTCGTAAATCCTTTCGTGCTCCATGTTCTTTCGGTATCGGCCTCTATTTGTTCTTTTTGTTTTTTTCGATGATTGCATGCCCTGCGCTTTGATGTTTTTTTTTATGTTTCTATTTTTAGAGCAGTGCGCTTCCATTTCTAGTTGCTTAATATGACCTCCACCTCCGTGAGCTCCCACTCCCGCCCACTTTCCACATATATGGGTGTGTCAATCCAATGGGAAAAACAAAGTAGCGCCAACAGCTGTTCAAATTCCAATTAGACCGCCGTCGAACCTCAAATAACGGTAAAGTTTTATGCAGAGCCAACTTTTCTTAATGCAAAGAATTTCGCTGGATTTCATTTCGCTGTTGCAAACAAATTAATCCATTAGGAACTCAGAAATTCCAGTGACTTTCGTTGAGACCTTACGATCTGTTTATATGGCCATAGATCATCATAAATCTGACATCGCCAGCGTTTCAATAATTTCCCCAATCACTTTAAAGTCTATTTTCCTCATTCATGTGACATTAAGTTTGGTTGATTGCTTAACTTTGGTTTTATGTAATGTGCCCTCGTCTTCATTATTTTAATTTCGCATTCCCAGTGGAGCGTTTCCGCGACCACGCCCCCTCCCCCCACGTTTACGCCCACCGAAACTCTGGCCCGCATTTTATTTCTGGAGATTGTTCCCCCGAGGTCTTTCGCCCCATTGAAAATGGTTTGCATAAATTAGCTGACGAAAATGAGGGAAATTGTAGAAAAACAAACAGAATTTGTGAAAGAAAAAATATAATTTTTTTTAAGAGGGGGGAGTGCGCATAGACGCTCCAAGTATAACGGCAACTAATTAGAAGCCAAAGAGGTTTCTTTCACCCCGATTCGATTCTCTATTCATTTTTCAGCTTTGAGGTCATAAGTATTGACGCCACTTGATTGATTGATTGATTGACACAACAGTGCAGGAAAGTCTTTATTTCTCTGTGGTTTGGACATGAATAGCAATTGAGGGGGGGAATTGCTCCACTTGATATATTTGCCATACGTATTTTCAGTGTTTAACTTGCAATTCCCTCTGCTTGGTGTCCCCCTTTTGCCACATTTTGTTTATTAAATCGAGTGTTTGTCCTCTCGCTCGCTCTGTCTCTGTGTTAAACAAGCCAACAAGGTCATATAAATCAGCAAATAAAACTTTTCTCTTTTATATATTATTATTTATGTTTATTGCACCCAGTGCATGGCACCACAAACATAAACAACTTTGTTTGGCCCATTGAGCAAATACAGTGGCTTATCTTTCTGGGGATTTGGTTGGGGTATTTCCTAAATATTTTATTAGTGTTTACTTTAAGCAAAGAAGAATATATACACCAAACTTTTGAACAAACAAAAAAACCCATCCCAATTGCAGTTCAAAATGACAAAATTGTGTGTGATAGATAAACTTCAAAATGTATCTGAAAGGCTCTAATTTCCTGAGTGCTCACTGTGGTGGAGCAGAAGGCGATTGGAAACCTGTTTCTGTATCTTGTCTTTGCGGGAATTGAATCCATCATTGAGCCATGAGAAGTATAAAGAATCGGATTCCAATACCGATTCCGAGTCGGCTTCTCTCTTCTCGGTTGCAGTGCCAGCTTCTATCTGCAGGTTGAATTGCATTCGCTCCAATCACGTTCGCAATTGCAACTGTTTATGCGATCTCATGGGTTCTTTAAAGGGGGGGCAACAATGGTGGTTGAGGGGGAGGGTGGGTGAGGTGGGTGGCAAAAGGGGGCAGCATGGCACGTTCACAACTTTGGATCTCTCACTTGCAGTGACTTTCATGTACACCTTTAGTTCAAGCTCCAGATTGCGAGTTTGCAGCGTGAAGTAATCTCTGCAAAAACAGCAGCAAAAAAGGCACCAGCTGCAGCAGGTTGATTGAATTTTTCTCCAGTTTCCCAGGTGGGGCATAATCCCCTAGAAGAGGAAGAAGAAGTTCCACAAATGAGGTGTGAAATGAATGGAGTGCGAAGTGCGAAACATTCGAACAAATAGTGCAAACGAAGGGTTGCATTGAGCTGTGTTATTGAGCTTTAAGCTGCTTACTTTTATTTAAAACTTGAAACTTGAATTTGCGTCAACTGAAGATATAGTATTAAAGTACATTAATGTTATTTATAACTCGTTCTGGATGTATTCACATTAAGGGGGTTGACTGCTCTTACTAACACTTAAAATACGATTAGCTTAAGAAGTCTTTATTTATTTTAAAAATAATATTAACAGTCTTACAATTTGTTGTACCCATGCACTTTAAAATAACAATATTATAGGGCCAATGCCAAATTAATTTCTTTAATTCCGCTAATTATACTGCCCAATTTCTTTTTCATTTAATTTTCTGCCACCTGCCATTGATATCCCCTAATTGCGATTTCACCCAATTTAGACATTGGTGAAATTTGACCAATTCTCTTGGACGGCTTATCAGTTTCTCTCCAAACCATTGAAATGGACGGCTCCAAATTCAGTTTGTTTTCTTTTTGGCCAAACAAATTAATAAAATTGCCAACCGCTTAAATAGCGAAGAGAAAAGAAATGTGTGCAAAAGAAAAAGCATGACAAATGCAAGTGCAAAGAGAAAGAGAAAGAAGGTGAAACCTGTTTGTCTGTTTTGCCGGTGGGTTCGCAACAAAGAAATGCCTCCTTCTCTTTCATGGCGCTAAAGCTGTCCTTTTCACTCCACATAGTTCTGTCTCTTTCTTGCGGTGGTCAGTGAACCGTTGAATGAAAACATGAAGCTGCTCAAAAATATGCCTAAAAACAGATGATAACCGAAAATATGAGCCGTCAATTTTTTTAAATTCACAAAGCCATTTTCAAATGTGTTCAGAATTAATGCGAAAATTAATTCATTTAATTGCCTTGTCGGCTTTCGTATGCACGTCACTTCCTCTTATTCTCGTGCCTTTTTTTAATACTCTTCAAAATGAAATTTTCTAAATGGAGATTTAACGAAAATTAAAAAAAAAGAGCAGTATTCAGCTATGTAATTCTTATAAATACAAGTTTTTAATTGTCATAAATCGAGTTAAAATCATTTATGAAACAGATTTTTTTATTCCAATTGGTTACTAAGTTTGATCCCTAAATTTTTTTTTATAACAGGAACGAACTGTAACGAAACACCCCGACATTTAACTGAAGTACAACAAGGGTATTTGTTTCGGGCCTTGGTTTTTAGGATTTTTTTTAATGCTCCGCTTGGATGGTTCATTCAGAAGTTTGTTTGGCCTTTGTCTGGCGACGACGTCTGTCAATTTTTATGCCGTCTGGTAATATTTAAACGACATCCACATCCGCGGCAGCCTGTCGCTCCGCTCGTCGTTGTCGTCCGTTTCATTTCATTTATAGCAATTGCACTTGCTTCCAAGAAAAAGAAACCGAGAAAAGGAAGCGGGCAGCAAAAAAAAAGAAAAATATGGCAGAAAATTAAGTAAATGAATCACCAAGATGGTTCTTTTATGCACTCATCATAGATATCATTCCTCTGCTGCCTTCTTCACCTGGGCTTTAAATGGTTTTCCCCGTCTCTGGCTTTTCAATTTTTTCCAGACTTTCCGACCCTTTTTCCTAGTTGATTTCGCATTCTGTTCTCACAATCGCGATAAACGAACCTTTTTCTCTCGAAGAACTTGTCCTGTCGCAAACAGAGAGAAATGAAGTGAAGATTTCAATCAGATTTCAAATTTAGCTGTGGGAAAAGCCGAATTGCTTTCAAAATGCGCTTGAGCTTGCTGGGAAGTGGGAAAAACTAAGCCGAAACTGTCGAGTCATTAATTACTTGTGCAATCCTTATCAATCGTTCGTTCACCTTTTCCTCGGTTGTATACAAGCAGGTGGGAAAAATCAGCACAAGTGCTAGACTTTCACTTTGCACTGGCTTTTCGATTTTCATTTTCATTTCAATTCCATTGACCAGTGAAAATAAACAAATCAAATTTGAGTAACAACTCTGTTAATTGCTGACTCAATCGATCAATCATTTTCATGGCGGCCAGACAAAATATAAGAGGTTTTCAGCGATTTTACAACAAATTTCCCACTTCTCCACGCTCGACTTAAATTAAGCGCCGAAAAACGAAATCATGGAATGAAAAATAAGCATGAATAAAAGCGAAAAATAGTTGAAAAGCAGACACCTGAAATGGAAAATCATTAGCTGTGAAAATGGTAATTATTATTATTATTATTATAAAAGCAGACAGGCGAGAAAAGTGAAAACAGTGACTTTGTTTCTGACTTGTTTTTTTTTTTTTTATTAGTGCGTAATTAGTATGAACAAAAATGTGTTAATTTACAATGCGGTAAGGCGCGGAATGATGTAAACATTAGTTGGACAGAGAAAAAACGCATTAAAATTTGCTTCTATAAATGCGGAAATTATAAATACTAAATAACAGAAAAATTCAATATTTTATATATTTTTATAGTTGCTAAACATTTGTATAATTTATGCATCCCAAAAAGTTTTGAATGATTTTTTGTTTTCGGGGGAAATTCGTTGTCATTATCCAACAATTAGCCAGACAAACGAACGGATATGCTATGGACGTGACCGGCGGGTTACGTAAAATGGTATTAAATGCTATTGCGACAATGACAATGATAGAAATGAACGGGGAAAACCAGAGAAAATAGAAAAGGGCCAACAAAAAAAAAAAAAAAAAAAAAACCAAGGAAAATTGCGCGCATTAAAAAGCTTTTAGGCTGACTGCCATTAAGATAATCAAATTTTGTCTGCCGAGTACCGAGATAACATTGATTGGGTAGGTGGAAAAATACATATTTGTGTATATTTGACACAAGTAATTACACGCTTGGACAAACCAAACGTACAGGCATTTAAGTTTGGTTGCACTTTGATCTCTCAATTTCATTATTTTTGTGTATTTTTCGGTTGCTTTCAATTGGGGAATTACGTAAAACTAGGCGACAAAGGTTAATTTGAAGCACGCTTTCGACTCGAGGCGGAGTTTCCCAAGGTTTCATCTCTATTTTTGAGTTGAATATGTTTTTACAATTGCCGAACAATCCGAGTTTTCCGCCCACGCACTCAAGACTTCTTTTTGTGGCTGTCAACTTTTCCCAAGACATGAATGCAGAGAAAATAATTCAGAAATACCATCATTGTGTCCGAGTCTTACCCACATCCATCTGTTGTTTTGGCCCTCTACATTGACTTGACTTTTATCTCCCCCTGAGAGCTTTTAATATTTGTTTATCTAGAACTGGGAAAAAGAACACATTTTTATGGTCAAATGCTTTTTATCGCCTGCTCAAATTTATTATCTGAAAAATGTATGCCCACGCAAAATGTTTGAGTATGTTTCCCTGCCAGCTGACATGCAAATGAATAAGTGCAAATATCTAGGAAAAACGTATGACAAATGCTTGTTCCCCACCCGTTTGGCCATAAACAATAAGCCATAAAACATAAACAAAACAAAACAGAGCACCGGCATACACAGAAACCATAAAAAAAGGCAGGTCAAAAAACGAAAGAAGGAATACCAAGCCCGAATCGAAAAAAAAAATAGAAAACAAACAAAAAGAATCATGAATGAATATCGTGTGTGAATTTAAATAGTCTGTCCATAGAAAAATGTACGGTGGTCAGAACCAACAACCTTTAAATTATTACAATGCTTTGTATTATCTTTTGTATATGGTGCTATTGTGGTGGAGGTTTCATAATGAAAAACCATTCTTTTTATTTTATCTTAATTTCTATTGGCTATTTTAAAGAAAATATCCAACACTGCTTACAATAGTAGGACCTTAAGCTTAAAATAAAATTACACGGTCACACTGAATCCATCTTTCTTGATAGCAGATTATACAAATAGTTTAAACACTTCATGTTTTCATGATCGAATCATAGATATCTCGCTCTTTCCACACACTGTGCACTCTGTTCGCCGAGTGAGTCATTCACTCGGCACTCACAATTGAATTCCGACTCTTTGGCCAACGCGTCGTATTAGCTTCTTCTTCTTTTTCCCCTGCTCTCTGGGACCGTTCTGTTTGTCATTTGCATAGCCGCACAAATTGTGCATGCCAAACGGTTTTTGTGCCTTGTTTTGTTTGCTTTCTGGTCATCGTCGACAATTAAAAGTCAATTTCATTCACACTAGACAATGGAGACGACGGCCCCTCGGTCACGTGATAATGGACACCATCACGGCACAATGGGTGAAATTTCCTGTGAACCTTGCAGACTGTAATTGATAAAGTTGGCCGATATCAAGGGCCCAGATTCCGTACGAGATAACTTTGAAAGAAACTTTCCCCTGCCCATTATGAAAAGCCCATTGAAAAGCAAAAATGTTGCAGCTTTGTGAACTTTGCAGCAAGGACAAGATAGCGTAGCGATGCACATGCAAGGGGAGACCTGGATCGATAGGACCTTCGGCACAAAATTGCTACCTTTTCATAATCCCATGGCGAATACCCTGCAAATATTTTGTGTGCCATATCAGTTACTATATAGTATATAAGACATACTTGTAGATGTTCAAGTGTTGGAAAGCTAAGGTTATTTCTTTTTTTCTTAACATATTTTGTTACATTGAAATATTTTCAAAGGGTATTGGCAGCTTCGTTGCTTCAAGTGCATTGTCCGCCCATTCATGTGGCTTGTCGCATCGTTTGTCCTTCACCTTATCCCTCATATCTCCACCCATTTCCCCTGCGCCTGCATTTCGGGTCCTCCGGTGGCCTGGATGCTGGCATTCAATTAATTTGCTGGCGCTGATGCGATTTTATGGATGACACTCATCGCCCGACTGTGGCGGAAAAGGTTTTCATTATTGATTTTTGTCCCACCTTTTTTCGCTGCGCCGTCGTCTGTTTCACTTTAATATGTATTTATTGCACTCACTTGATTTCCATCAAGTTCCTCCTCGCAAATGCAGGTCTTAAGGGAACTGAGAGGGTGCACTCAGAAAAATAACGAGTTTCTTAATAAAATTCAATTTAAAGAGCTAAACATATATGCGTTTCAATGAGCTGATATATTTGTATTAATTAGCCAGTTATAGAGCCCATTTTAAATTCAAAATACACTTTTGCTAGTTAGCACACACTTCACTTTACTTTAGTACTTCTTAAACAATAATGAAGTACTTGGAATATAACCTATTGAGTGTGATTATGATTTTCTTTGCAGTATGCACTTCCAATGCACTTTTAAGTGCGAAATGTTTTTTATTTTTTATTTCTAAGTGTATGAGTGACTGCTACGACACACGTCACATTAGGTTGCATGCATCCCTCGACTTTGGTCCTTTTCCCCGCGGAGCCCGCGTTACGTAGGCTAGTGAGCCTTGAGTGCGGAATCCTTAGAAAAGTGCTAAAATGCCCTGTGGCCAAAGGGAAAAGTCGAGGGGCTCGGTTCGTGCTTTGTCAGCCAAGGGTGGATTTCATATTTGACATTTTTCTTTTGGTCCTTTTGCCAAGTGCAGGGCCAAGTCCTGGCCACCTCTGCACCCGCGACACCCCTTAGATCCTTCGGCCCTCTGGCTCTTTGCCTTTACATAACTTTCCTTTTGTTCGCGCATCTTCTGTTTCGCTCTGGCCACTTGCCATCTCTTTCGCTGCTTGTAGTTTTTCGCACAACATTTTTTCGCACTTGAATGCAAAGGGGAGGAATTTGATCGCAAGGCTAGGGGTGCAAAAACTAACAAAAAAAAGAACTAATTAAATTCTTTCACATTTTTTACTGCATTTCCTACACGTTTTATGTTTGCTCCGTCAGTTACCAGTTGCTTTTTTCCCAAACCATATCGAATAAGGAACTTTAAACGGGAAACTTAAATTCCCAGATAACCATATGCTGTTCTCAAAAGTTGGGCAGGGAAAACTTTGGCTTTGTAGGTTAATTTCTTCATGTTTCCCTAACTAGCTCCGGTTTCCATTTCCCTTCGGGGCGTATTCGCTGCTCTAATCGGGTCTGCCAGCTTAATGATCTCAAGTTCCGTTCAAAAGTTCCGCTTCAAAAGGTATCATTAGGCCATACAAAGATGAAAAATGCATTTCTCCTCTGTTCAGCGGGAAAAAGTTAAATTAATTATTTATTTTTTTTACTAATATTACTTAAAATGTCTTTAATATAGTTTTATAAAATTAAGAGCTTAGGATTCTGAAAAATTACGTAACTTTATTTATATTACTTAAATAAATTACCTAATATTACTTTAAATGTCTTTAATATAGTTTTATTTACTTAAGAGGTTAGGATTCTGAAAAAATACATAATTTTTTACTAAGGGTGGGTGTCTTAACGCAAGTTTGAGTCTTTCCCTTTAAGTTAATTGAAATTAAAAGGCAAAAAAAGCTGAAATCAAACCCCCGAGAATTTCCCTACATTTTCCCCCTTCCCCTGCGTTGCAACGGAAGCCAGAGAAATGACTAATTAAATTTACACCGTAAAAGTTTATTACTGCTGACTGGCCACGCCCCCTGCCCCTTATATACATATGTTTGTGCAGTTGCTATACACTCGTTTGTATATATGTATGTATAAACGTCTGGATGTCTGGCAAAGAGGCCAAAGGCAAAATGTGAATGAAATCCGACAAGTAAACTGAGGAGGCGGTGATAAAAAGGGGAGACGAGACACCGAGGCCAACTGAAAATCCCTGCCAGGTTAAGACACAAAAGCCCTTGAGCTGAAAACACAAAAATAAGTAGAAAAAAAAGAACAAAGCTAAAATAGAGTAAAAACAAAAAAAAAGCTACTAAGAGTCCATAGCAGAACGTGCTGAAATGCAATGAGCGAAAAAAAATGCGAGCAAACCAGAAAAGTGCCACAAAAATCAAACCCGCAGAAAAACGAACAAGTGCATGAATGGCCTGTGTGAATGGATGACAGACTGAGCGAATGAAATAATGAATGAGCAGCTGAAGATGCATTGCCATAAATCGCCCATTGAAGCAGCTCGATTTGGATGGGGAACGAACAGAAGCACACTATATCCACCGATAACAAATGGCAGACACATCAAGTTTAATGCTCGTGCCGGACAAGGACAGACGTTTGACAAGGACGGATACTACAGAAATCTCAAGATACAATTCGCAATGAGTATCCGTTAGAACCAAGGCTGTGATGAAAAGCGTTTCAGTATTCTACTTGTATATTTCTATAGTACTATGTTGCAGAAGTGTCACTTTTAATAGCGTTAATGATAACGTAATAATACTCAGATCATCAACTAGTTGAGCTTCTAAGTTCTTGTTTCGCAGGCACTACTGTAGTTTCTGTATCGTTGCATAGTTCGCTGATGCGGCTGATTCCAATCTGTGCTTACTCAACACACTTACTTTAGTCTTTGAGTAGTTGCGGGCGGTAAGTGGGTGGATTGGAGGCTTGGGTGGAGCGGAGGTGCGGTGATGCCAGTGGGTGGGAAAGCGGTACCGCGCATCATTTCACTCGTGATCAGCCCTCAGCTCGAGATGCTCCAAATTCGCCGCTAATAACCTGCATAAGCAGTCTCTAGATGGCGGATGTGCATGGCTTGAGACATGTTTCTATCGCCGTCTCTGTCTCTGGCCATACCTCCGCCTCTTTCCCACCCAACATGTGTAGAATTTTTGTGACTTTAAAGTTCATTGGACCCATTCCGCTTGAGCAGCAGCTTAAGTTCTCTGAATGGGGCATATATTTCTCCGTTCTTTTCTACACACTCCCCTTTTTTTTTGTCAAATGTCTAGGGGGCGTGTTACACTGCAAAAAATATTTATTTTCCAACAATTGTTAATGACTTATAAAGGCCACTCTTATTACCTTAAATGTATGTATGTTAAGCATTTGTAAATTTGTGTTATATACAAAGATGCTATAATTCGGGGAATTATTTGTATGTGAAATACAACAATAACACTTCTTTCAGTGTGCACACACACACTCGCACACTTTGGATTTTCCAGAATCACTGAGATACTTTTCACTCGTCTGAGAAATTACCGCACTTACTGAAGCCATCATCTGGCTGCTGTTGTTATTACTCTTCTTCTTGTTCTGGCCGGGTCGCTAATTGGCCTTTCTGCGGTTGCAAGACCCTCTAATTCTGTAATGCCTCTTCGCTTTTGATGTCATCCATCCGCTAACTGTATATATGTACATATACATACATAGTTCGCTGTACATGTGTTGTGTTCCTATTACTTACCTATAGTTATGACTAACATAATTGTATTTAATTTAGTTTCCTCTTTTTATTTTGTTTGTAAAAGTTTGTTTCTTTGTATTGAGCCTCTTCGGTCTACCATTGTATTTCATCGCATTTGCCGCCCATCGTCATTAGATGATAAGATGAAAAACTGCCTGCTCTATCCATAGATACTACCAGATTACCAGTTGGCCAGTTGACAACCTGCCTCTCACCCAAAATCTTTCTGTTTCTTTCGTTTCTGCAGGTACCAAGCACAGCTCTTTTCGCGGCCATCCAGGCAAATATCACATGAACTTAGGTAACAATCACAAAAACTTCAACACACCATCCAAAAAAAAAAGAAGAAAATTCCCATTTAAAGTCCGCATGAGAAGTGTCATTCTTAATAATTAAAGAGTGGTTCCCATTCGATGATTGGGTTGTTTTCGTTATAAATATATTGCACGATGATATTGGGGGTTTATAAACAGTGATGAGAAGGCATATGTTCTTCGCATATGAGGGAAACCAAGTTCTTAAAACTCGAACCACATAAATATAGTTTTAAATCTTTTTCGTTTTTTATGTTACTTAGTCAATGATGTTAATCATTCGTTGTGACATACAAATCCCAAATAACTTATGTGCTGAGGATAATCAACTTATCAAATTCGTTTAAGGAATACAGAACATAAGACTTGTTATGAACTTAACATTTTTTGAACTAAACTAACACCTAAGCATTAAATCGCTTAGATTCAGACTAGCTCGTTAAAGTTTTCCCCCTTAAAGCCATTTAGCTACAATTATGATAATTGGACTTTATGCAACATCCCAAGCTGACTCAACATCATTAGACTTCCACGATTACTCCTAAAAACTGAGTCAATACCAAAGTATTATCGATACCCGCGCCCAGTAAAACAATTGCCCACATGAGTCATGTGCCCAACAACGTACATAAATAGTTTAAAATTGGATGTCCGAGATTGCATATAAAGTGGGTGTATATGTATATTCAGCGGCTAATATTTGGTTGGGGATTTAGACAGGCAGACAGACCACCATTGGTGAAGCGTACATTTCCGCTCTAATCTGTCCCGATATATTATTCCCTTCTATATACCCCAAAAACCCACTCCACACACCTATTACTCGCTATTAATATTTCCTGTCTCGCGCGCATAAATTAAAAGTGTGCGTTGGGGAACCCTTTTCAAATGCGTTACAATATGATTTGGATCGCTTTATGACTGCTTAGCACACCGACCGCAGACCAAAGATTCCCGACTCCCGGCCCCGGAATGACTTCCACTTCACCGAAAAATTTATGCACAATTGTGTCCATGAAAGTGGAGAACTTTTATGCAGCGGAAGTGTTTGCTTTTGGTCAAACAAAACTCGCACGCACTCAAAAAAGAAAAAAAAAATACAAAGAATGGAATATGTAAATTTGTACAATTATTTCGAAGGGGACATTGAAGCGAAAGTCTGGTTTAATTCCAAAGAGTACCCTATTATAGAAGCTTGATTCGGACAGGTTTTTTCATCTGACAAGTTGGCGCAATCTATCAAGCGAAACTTCATCTCGAAATGATCTGCAATATTCTGTAGAACAACATTGTGCAGGAAAATGGGCTGGCAAGTGATGTGTGCCGACTATCAGATACCTTTTAATATGATACAATAGAATTCTTGAACTTCAACTAGGTTCTTGACTAACAATCTGTTCTGTTCAACCTTTAAAGGTCTTTCAAGAAGATTCTCTTCTTTCGGAATGCATCCCAAAGATTTAGTTATAGGTACACAGAACATTCCAGCTATAGATACCCAGTTAAAAAAAAGAGTGTGGGATGCGGAAGAAAAGAACGACATTGGGTGGGGGGTGCATCCGAACCGACTGACAATCAGTTAGAACTTCCCACAATAAAATGCCTCGTTGGGGGATTCCTGGTCCACCGCTGGCTGGCTGGCAGGCCACGATTTGTGTAATTTTATTCCGCTTAATGCATAATTTATTCCATTCCCTCAATGGAGCAGGGAGTTGCACTCCACATTCGGCGCTGGCCAGCACTTGCTCCACAAATTGCCCGCATTCCTCGAAGAGAAACAGGTTTAACTACACCTTTAAAAAATAAAAGCGGTTTGCAAAGATGCCTCTAATGAATGGCATGTAATCGCACAGAATTTATCATTAAAGTTAAATTGAAAATGTAATTGTACAATTTGTAACCGATTAACTACTATAAAAACACGATTTTACTCTACATTCTAAATTTGAATTTGAAACCGCAAACAAACCAATTGATTACTTGGCAATTGTAATCAATTTGCCGCTAACCATGACCAAAGATCGTACAATTATAAATCGATATCTTAGGCGAAAAACATTTGTTTGACCCTTAAATTTGGAAAACATCCAAGGATTTGTTGTTCGTAATCGGTGTAACAACGCGTTTGGACTTTGCATTCATGTTTTACCTAATAATAATCCAATAATAATTTACTCCTTGTCTCTGCTTTACAGAAGCCTTGCTGCAGTCGCGTCCATTACCTCACATTCCGGCCGGCAGTACGGCGGCCTCTCTCCTGGCAGATGCGGCTGAGCTGCAGCAGCATCAGCAGGATTCCGGTGGACTGGGACTGCAGGGCTCCTCCCTGGGCGGTGGTCACAGTTCGACTACATCCGTGTTTGAATCCGCACATCGGTGGACCTCGAAGGAGAACCTACTGGCCCCCGGACCCGAGGAGGATGATCCGCAACTTTTTGTGGCGCTGTACGATTTCCAAGCCGGCGGAGAGAACCAATTGAGTCTGAAGAAGGGCGAGCAGGTGCGCATACTTAGCTACAACAAATCGGGGGAGTGGTGCGAGGCGCACTCGGACTCCGGAAACGTTGGGTGGGTGCCCTCCAACTATGTCACGCCGCTCAATTCGCTGGAGAAGCACTCCTGGTACCACGGGCCCATCTCACGCAATGCCGCCGAGTATCTGCTCAGCTCCGGAATCAATGGCAGTTTTCTGGTCCGTGAAAGTGAAAGTTCACCGGGTCAAAGGAGCATCAGTTTGAGGTGCGTAGATGGGTTTTTTCGTGGGATCTTTGATTGTATTGTGATATCCCCATTGCCATCTTCTTCTAAACAGATACGAGGGTCGCGTCTATCACTACCGCATCTCAGAGGATCCCGATGGGAAAGTCTTCGTTACCCAGGAGGCCAAATTCAATACTCTGGCCGAGCTGGTGCATCATCACAGCGTGCCCCATGAGGGTCACGGGTTGATAACTCCGCTCCTGTATCCGGCGCCCAAGCAGAACAAGCCCACCGTCTTCCCGTTGAGTCCCGAGCCGGATGAGTGGGAAATCTGCCGGACGGACATCATGATGAAGCACAAGCTGGGTGGCGGGCAGTACGGAGAGGTCTACGAGGCCGTTTGGAAGCGGTATGGCAATACGGTGGCTGTTAAAACGCTCAAGGAGGACACCATGGCACTGAAGGACTTCCTCGAAGAGGCGGCCATCATGAAGGAAATGAAGCACCCTAATCTGGTGCAGCTCATAGGTTAGTAACCAACTATAAATTAAAGTTAAAATTTTACTAAGCATGAAGCAAGAGGAAATGCCATAAACATGTTTCCTTATTTCAGGTGTTTGCACCAGAGAACCACCGTTCTACATCATCACCGAGTTTATGTCGCACGGCAATCTGTTGGACTTTCTGCGCTCCGCCGGCCGCGAAACGCTCGATGCAGTAGCGCTGCTGTACATGGCCACTCAGATAGCGTCGGGAATGAGCTACCTGGAGTCGCGCAACTACATACATCGCGATCTCGCTGCCCGGAATTGCCTGGTGGGCGACAACAAGCTGGTCAAGGTGGCGGATTTCGGCCTAGCACGGTTGATGCGGGACGACACGTATACAGCACATGCCGGAGCCAAGTTCCCGATCAAATGGACCGCACCGGAGGGTCTGGCCTACAACAAGTTTAGCACTAAATCGGACGTGTGGGCCTTCGGAGTCCTGCTGTGGGAGATCGCCACGTATGGAATGTCGCCGTATCCGGGCATCGACCTGACCGATGTGTACCACAAGCTAGAGAAGGGCTATCGCATGGAGCGACCGCCAGGCTGCCCGCCGGAGGTGTACGACTTGATGCGCCAGTGCTGGCAGTGGGATGCCACCGACAGGCCCACGTTCAAGAGCATACACCATGCGCTGGAGCACATGTTTCAGGTGGGTGACGTCGAGGTGTGGGACGATGAATATGACGATGATAACGATGATCATGACGATGCTGGCGAGGAGGCGAGTGACTACGACGGCGACGACGACGACGAGCTCCACCAGAACAGCGGCAGCATCCACAGCCATGTGCATAGCCATAGCAATAGCCATAGGAATAGGAGTAGTCATAGTCATAGCCACAGGCACCGCCACCACCTCGTCGACGTGCTCTGATCGCTCGAGATCGAGGGTGCAGCAAGTAGTGATAGCAATAATGAGCCACATGGTGCCCATCTCTCCTTCTCCGCTCCTCCGCAGGAATCGTCCATCACCGAAGCGGTCGAGAAGCAGCTGAACGCCAACGCCACCAGCGCGAGCAGCTCCGCTCCGAGCACATCGGGCGTGGCCACCGGCGGAGGAGCCACAACCACGACGGCGGCCAGCGGCTGCGCTTCCTCATCCTCGGCCACCGCCTCGCTAAGTCTCACACCGCAGATGGTGAAGAAGGGTTTATCCGGCGGTCAGTCCCTCACGCCGAACGCCCACCACAACGATCCGCACCAGCAACAGGCCAGCACGCCCATGTCAGGTTAGGGTAATCCCTTTGCACAGTGCCTTCCAGTCTTACCAGTGTCATATTCTTGCAGAAACCGGCTCCACTTCCACCAAGCTAAGCACTTTCTCCAGTCAGGGCAAGGGCAATGTCCAGATGCGTCGCACCACCAACAAGCAGGGCAAACAGGCGCCCGCCCCACCTAAGCGAACCAGGTAAGACGACAACTTCTCTGGATGTGTGGATCAGAACGAGCTGTTCAAGTAAAGCCATTTATGACGGGGAAAAGCCCAAGAAGAGGAGCTTGGATCAATGGCAAGCCCACCAAAAGTTAATCATCTAATTTTAATATATTTATAGCCTGCTCTCGAGCAGTCGGGACTCCACTTATCGCGAGGAGGATCCAGCCAACGCCAGATGCAATTTCATCGACGACCTCAGCACGAATGGTATACACAAATTGAAAACTGCCAACTATTTCAGCCAGACCCTCTCAAGAAATTTCAAGACCCAAATTCCAACCCAACATACACACCAAATACGTACACAACAACAACAACAACAACAGTCCGTACAACAACAACAACAAACAGTACCATTGTCAGTACAACAACAACCACATCAACAGCAGAAACAACAACAGTATTCCATTAAGAAATCGTCCTCCTGCAGTAGTTTTCTTTACGACATCCTATTTCGAGGTATTTTGTAACCGGAGTCCATAGCGAAAGTCTCCTATTCAAAAATTATATTTTGGTTCCTGTGTTATTTGATTTGTGTTAATTGTTTATGTTTAATTGTAATTGGTTTGTTAGTACTTACATAAGTTTCTGCATTTATTGGTTGTTCATTGTGTAAGTCCTTCATAGTTGATTTCTGCGTTGGTAATATTCTAAATTTAGTTGTTAAGAAGTTATATTCGTGTCGATGATTTCCTAATGTAACTTCTTTTTTCTGTCTGATCTCTGAGCATTAACATTTTTCATTTGATGTTTCTCTAACCATCTTCCCACTTATTATATTCTTTGGTATTGTTTGTTATTTTATTGCTTTTATTTTTGTTTTTTGCCTGCTTATATTATGTTGTGTTTTTTTAGTTATGATTATTTTAACTATCATTTGGTTTATATCCTTGAAAGTCAATAATGTTCGTATTCTTTAACGTATAATCTCGTGTTTAACTTATCTTGTGATCTTAGTTATTTTCAAATTTTTGTAGGGCTGTCAAACTATGGATCCTACATATATTATCTAAAATAGAATGGACTCTAAGAATATTAAAACTCAATTTTAAGAAATCATTGAAAACTAGCTGTAAAGCATCCTTTCAAGGTTATATTATATATATTTTTAGTTGATAATTTGGTGTTTTCTAGTTTTACTCGCTCGACAAACATCAACGCACACATACACACCACAAGACTTTGGTCAGGATTAACCCATACCCAAGTGTTAGTGATGGGAAGTACCTATATAGTTCGGTGCTTTTAATAAACTCCAGTTTTTCTTTACCGAGATATAAATACAATTTTAATTAATTCTAAGATTTAGAAGGTATTTCCCATCACTGACCATTAATACCACCCAGCATCAAGCACCTGGCACGACGCATTCTATTAACCAAGCATTATGCATTGATTCCAACCTAATCGTTCACATTTAACCATTTACTTTGGCAGGACTAGCCCGGGACATCAACAGTTTGACGCAGCGGTACGACTCCGAAACAGATCCGGCAGGCGACCCGGACACAGATGCCACGGGCGATAGTCTGGAGCAGAGTCTGAGCCAAGTGATAGCTGCTCCGGCCACCAACAAGATGCAGCACTCTCTTCACAGCGGAGGAGGAGGAGGAGGCATAGGTCCTCGATCCTCGCAGCAGCACAGCTCCTTCAAGCGGCCGACTGGAACACCCGTGATGGGTAACCGAGGACTAGAGACCCGGCAGAGCAAGCGATCCCAGCACCATCCACAGGCTCCGGGTCCAGGACCGCCATCAACTCAACCGCATCATGGCAACAACGGCGTTTTAACCAGTGCCCATCCCATCACTGTGGGTGCGCTCGAGGTGATGAATGTCAAGCAGGTGGTGAACCGCTACGGCACACTACCAAAGGGTGCCAGAATCGGTGCCTATCTGGACAGCCTTGAGGATAGCACTGAGGCTGCTCCTCCTCTTCCGGCAACGGCTCCTTCACTGCCACCAGCCAATGGACACGCCACGCCTCCGTCTGCCAGACTTAATCCGAAGGCCAGCCCCATTCCGCCACAGCAAATGATCAGGAGCAACTCGTCGGGCGGTGTGACCATGCAAAATAATGCGGCTGCCAGCTTAAACAAGCTTCAGCGTCATCGCACCACTACCGAAGGCACCATGATGACGTTCTCCTCCTTCCGGGCGGGCGGTTCCAGTAGCTCACCCAAGCGTAGTGCCTCGGGATTGGCTTCAGGAGTCCAGCCAGCTCTGGCCAACCTTGAGTTTCCACCGCCGCCGTTGGACTTGCCTCCGCCGCCCGAGGAATTCGAGGGCGGACCACCACCTCCTCCGCCGGCGCCGGAGAGCGCTGTGCAGGCCATCCAGCAGCACTTGCATGCCCAGCTACCAAACAATGGCAACATAAGCAATGGAAACGGATCAAACAACAACGACAGTAGCCACAACGATGTTAGTAACATAGCTCCCAGTGTGGAGGAGGCCAGCTCCAGATTTGGTGTCTCTCTGAGAAAACGAGAGCCCTCCACCGACTCCTGCAGCTCGCTGGGCAGTCCACCCGAAGATCTCAAGGAAAAGCTAATCACCGAAATCAAGGCCGCCGGCAAGGAATCTGCTCCGGCCTCACATCTGGCCAACGGCTCGGGCATCGCTGTCGTGGACCCTGTCTCCCTGCTTGTCACCGAACTAGCCGAGAGTATGAACCTGCCAAAGTCGCCGCCGCAGCAGCAGCAAAAGCTGACCAACGGCAATGGTACTGGGTCCGGATTCAAGGCTCAGCTGAAGAAAGTCGAACCCAAAAAGATGAGCGCGCCAATGCCCAAGGCGGAGCCGGCAAGTACTATTATCGACTTCAAGGCTCATCTGCGCCGGGTGGACAAGGAGAAGGAGCCGGCAGCTCCAGCTCCAGCTCCTGTAGCCGTAGCCAACAATGCCAACTGCAATACAACGGGCACTTTGAATCGGAAGGAGGACAGCAGCAAGAAGTTCTCGCAGGCCATGCAAAAGACTGAAATCAAAATCGATGTAACCAACTCCAATGTGGAGGCGGATGCGGGAGCAACGGGCGAGGGCGATCTCGGCAAGCGACGAAGCACAGGTAGTATTAATAGCTTAAAGAAACTGTGGGAGCAGCAGCCACCGGCGTCGGATTATGCCACCAGCACGATCCTTCAGCAACAGCCGGTGGTAAATGGCGGCGGAACACAGACTGCTCAACTGTCTCCCAAGTATGGCATGAAATCGGGGGCCATCAATACGGCTGGCACTCTTCCAGCCAAACTGGGCAACAAGCCGCCACCGGCTGCCCCTCCACCACCGCCCCCGAACTGCACCACCTCCAACTCCTCCACCACATCCATTAGCACCTCTAGTAGAGATTGCACCAGCAGGCAGCAGGCCAGCAGCACAATAAAAACCTCTCATTCAACGCAACTCTTCGCAGATGACGAGGAGCAGTCGCACACGGAAGGCCTGGGATCGGGAGGCCAAGGAGCAGCAGACATGACCCAGTCGCTGTACGAGCAGAAGCCACAGATCCAGCAAAAGCCAGCGGTGCCGCACAAGCCAACAAAGCTAACCATCTACGCCACGCCTATTGCCAAATTGACCGAACCAGCCAGCTCCGCCAGCTCCACCCAGATATCACGGGAGAGCATTCTGGAGCTGGTTGGCCTGCTAGAGGGCTCGCTCAAGCATCCGGTGAATGCCATCGCTGGATCTCAGTGGCTGCAGCTGAGTGACAAGCTCAACATCCTGCACAATTCGTGCGTGATCTTCGCGGAGAACGGTGCGATGCCGCCGCACTCCAAGTTCCAGTTCCGGGAGCTGGTCACGAGGGTGGAAGCACAGTCGCAGCACTTGCGCTCCGCCGGCAGCAAGAACGTCCAGGACAACGAACGCCTGGTGGCCGAAGTCGGTCAATCGCTGCGTCAGATCTCCAATGCGCTTAACAGGTAAATGATAAGACGGGGGATGGACGCGTCCGACCAACATCAGGGCATCTGGCTGGATGCCGAGGGTAACTTCATCAAGCGCAAGTGATCGGGCCCCAATTTGTAGACCCAATCATCCTACCACACCATCCCCCGTGGAAGCGGAACCGTAAACGGAAATGGAAGCGAAGCTAGTAGGCCGGAAACAGGAGGAGGAGAAACAGGAAACGGAATTTCAAGCCCAGCGAAGAAGAAATGACAACTACATTAGCAATAGCAGCAACTAAAATCGGAGGAGGACACTATGTATCGTACTTGGTAGCGTGTAGTAGTAGTTTCTATTATATATACCCATATATATCTAGTCAGATCTCTGTAGAGCCCCGACGAACGCTTCCAGAAAACCGAAAACAAAACAAAACAGAAATGATATGAAATGAAATCATTAAACAATGAGTTGCTAAGCAAATTTGGGTAAGGTCTCGCGGGAGTATCCTTGTTTTTAATTGTAAAGTGAGGGCACACCTCCCACCCACTCAACCCCCTTCCCCCCTATCCAATCACCCCTTCAAACGTATTCGCGCTTCGTTTGTTTTATATACATAGAAAGACACAAGACATGGCTTAAGAATGAAAGGAAATATATTCATAGAATATCTCAATAAACTTAGTAATTACGAAGAAAACGCAATGCATATATACATATACATACATATATTTACATATACTAGTCGTAAAATGTTTTATTATACCTATACATTTACATACTTCTACAAGATAAAAAGATAAAGATAAAGATATTATATTATATTATATTATACATTTAACGACCACAAAACACCCCTTTGAGAAAATGAAAACGGAAAGGAACTGGATACTTCTTCGAAATGCGTAGGCGCGACTTCTTTTCGATCGTGTGTTTTAAGCCCCGCAGTATACATATATGTCTATGATCATGATCTATATGTGCTCGGCGTAACCATTGCATACACAGTAGCGAAGCCCAAAGATATTATTATTAACTGATAATTACAACTACTACTACTCAAATTGATATGTTTAGTGGCAAAGACTATATTGATTTATGTTTAATCTATGTTCGAGAACGAAGCGCATCGAAATGCTTTTAAGACGCATTACACAACCGAGTGTAATTATTATCTGATATTTTCAAGGATTTTAAACAACTTTTATACGTAAACAAAAATCACATAAAAATTAAAAAAAAAAAAGAACAAAAACGAAACCAAAAACATTTATTTCAAAGTAAACGAATCGAGACAGTGAGGCGTGGGGCAGTCTGCGATAATATGCAGGGCGGTCAAACCTACAGATATAATTACATATATTGATGTGCATACAATAAACTTATGCCTTTCCCTGTAACCCGAAAAGTCCTCTTCCTTGGCCCCGAATCGAATAAATGTCAAAAAGAAACAAAAATGGCCAACACAGCTGGCGAGGCAAAAGCAAAAAGTTTCCCAGTATATACACAAATATATTTCTGTAACTTCTATAATACACCAAGCGCCTGAGATAAGCGCTTAAGAATAATATCTAAAACGAAATCGGATCAAAAACAAAGTACTTCAATGAGAAATAAAACGATATTTAAAGAATTCAAACTCCCATGTTTTAGCGGGATGAACTGGGCGTTGGGTATTTATTTTTTGAAACCTTTAAACATATATTTGTATTAAATACCAATTTATTATTATTTGTTATTTCGCCATTTTAGGGGAACAAATTAATGAAGACAATGCTTCTTTCCTTTTTTAGATTACCCTATTATTGAAAAGCAACAAACAATTAATTTGTTTTATTTTTACGGCTATAAAGAAAAGTTTGTTAAAAATTTTACAATTTTCGAATTTTAAAAAGGATTGGTAATTTTTTAATTTAAAATTCAATTTTAGTGTCGTGCTTAGCTAACGAGCCTTTACAACACTGCCCGTCATCAATGCGATACTTGTATCGAGCCGACGGTCTATCGAAACGTCGGCCAATCGAAATTGTTCATCCCTGGAAGAAGACAAGAAAAAAATAATATATAATAATAGAATATTCCACCGTGATAATATTGCCAAGCATTGTTTTCCGCGACTTCGCCGTCGTTAATTGGGCAACAGTCAGAACGACCACAAAGCCATCACTCGAAGGTCCCCGAACAGCAGGATAATCGGCAGAAAGTACGAGACATCATCGACAGGCTAACTAAACCACAACGACAACCACATCCGCAACAAAATCCCAATCCAAATCCACGTCCAAATCCCATTTCGAGTGAAACAGCGAGTGAGACAGCGAAATGCCACTGTTCGGGAAGTCACAGAAGTCGCCAGTGGAGCTGGTCAAATCGTTGAAGGAGGCGATCAACGCCCTAGAGGCGGGCGACCGCAAGGTGGAGAAGGCGCAGGAGGACGTCAGCAAGAACCTGGTCTCGATCAAGAACATGCTGTACGGTAGCAGCGATGCCGAGCCGCCGGCGGACTATGTGGTGGCCCAGCTGTCTCAGGAGCTGTACAACAGCAACCTGCTGCTGCTGCTCATCCAGAACCTGCACCGCATCGACTTCGAGGGCAAGAAGCATGTGGCGCTTATTTTCAATAATGTGCTGCGCCGCCAGATTGGCACCCGTTCGCCCACCGTCGAGTATATATGTACGAAGCCGGAGATCCTGTTCACCCTGATGGCCGGCTACGAAGATGCGCATCCGGAGATCGCACTGAACTCCGGTACCATGCTGAGGGAGTGCGCCCGGTACGAGGCGCTGGCCAAGATCATGCTGCACTCGGATGAGTTCTTCAAGTTCTTCCGCTATGTGGAGGTTTCCACCTTTGACATTGCCAGCGATGCCTTTTCTACGTTCAAGGAGCTGCTCACGCGCCACAAGCTGCTGTGCGCGGAGTTCCTGGACGCCAACTACGACAAGTTCTTCTCGCAGCACTACCAGCGCCTGCTCAACTCGGAGAACTATGTGACGCGGCGTCAGAGCTTGAAGCTGCTTGGGGAACTGCTGCTGGACCGGCACAACTTCACCGTGATGACGCGCTACATATCCGAGCCGGAGAACCTGAAGTTAATGATGAACATGCTCAAGGAAAAGTCGCGCAACATTCAGTTCGAGGCGTTTCACGTCTTCAAGGTGTTCGTGGCCAATCCCAACAAGCCGAAGCCCATTCTGGACATCCTGCTGCGCAACCAGACCAAGCTGGTCGACTTCCTGACCAACTTCCACACGGATCGCTCCGAGGACGAGCAGTTCAACGACGAGAAGGCCTATCTGATCAAGCAGATAAAGGAGCTGAAGCCGCTGCCCGAGGCTTAGTTGGACCTCCACCTCGGCTCCAACTTCACCTCCAACTCCAGCGTCCCGGGGGCAAAAGGACCGTAGCCAGAAGCGATCGATACGGAAGCAGGGAGAGCGATGGTGGGTTAGCAGGATGTGAACATGTTTTGTGTGTGGGTTAAAGCAAATATATATTATATACTATATTTTGTGACGATGATGACTCTACACTTGTGAGTAACTAAAAAATAATTTAGACAACAACAAAAACAACACTGATGATAATGATAAAAATAACGATAAAGCGAATTAGAAAACAAGAAAAAGTACGAGTAAATAGCGTAAGGCCGAAAAACAAAACTGTACCGAGAGTTTCGAATTTAACATAGCCACATTTAGACATTCTGGGCCTAGAGATCCACTATCCTATTACACAGATATGTTTAACCATCCGTCGATCCTCAGCTATGTAATCCCCCTTCCCTTTCAGACCGTTTTTTCGATGTCCATTTAACTCGTTGTTGTATTTGAAATTTGATCGTTTTTGAAACGAGATATCCCTTCACCGCCTCGACCTGCCACGCCCCTTTTGCGCCCCCAAAAAAAAACTGAAGATTAAGAATGAGTTTTGACTTAAAAATGTAATTCCACGCAAAATTCATGAAAAGAACGAAAACTAAATACTGCATAAAAATAATAATAATTCATAGTGATAATTGTCTGTGCATCCTTCGGCATGGACTCTACTATATATACACTGATATATATATATAGAAAGATCAAGAGAAAGAAAAAGAGAGAGAGAAAGCATTCAACACACACACACATGCCTACGTACATAGTTAAAAGGGAAGTAAAACAAACAAGAAACAACAACATTGCAAGCAACATAATAACTATACGATTATTATAATTTATATTATTCCCAAATTAAAGATAACAGCCAAACAAATCAGCCGTTTTTCCACTGTAGGCGGTGGTTTTCTCAGGGGGCGTGAAGCTTTCCCCCTGAGTCATGTGCAAAAAATCGTGCCAGGGCGGCAACCTCACCCAAAAAAACGTCGATCAAGGGCTGGGGAGATGATTCACACGCTAGGAATGCCAGCGAAACCAAAAGAGATTCCAAATCACGTTTCAAGGTGTGCCTAAAGGAGTAGCTAATCCATTCTAGGACTTAGCCTGCTGTAGGAATCCCATAAAGGATTTTTCAAATGTGTACAGGTTTCTACTTTAATAAATGCATTCGAGAGTTCTTAGGCTAGCTATGGATTAAGGATGGCTACATCTATCGTCGCTTCTTCTTCTCCAGCTTCCGAATCTTGTGCATGCGCGTGCGGACCGGCTCGCCTTCCCGCTCTGTTACTTCGCCAGTCTCCGGATTACTTTGGCTATCCGGGTTATTCTCCATCAATACTGCGGCCGAAATGCAAACGAACTGGAAGAGGGCACCCACATAAAGTCCGTAGCGGATTAGCAAGCTGAAGATGTCCTCGTCGCCGTACTTGTCCAGGGATGCGGCGGCGGCCAGACTGTCCGCGGAAGCCGACATCGCTGCGCTAGTATTGTTTATAAACAAAATTCGCGAGGATTACACAAAAAAAACAACTACAAAAAGTTTGTTTTTTGTATTGGGTAGAGATGGTATTGCTTGCCAACAGTTCTGGTGACAACTATCGATAACTTGTTTAGGGCAAAGTCTAGAGGTTGTTAGTTTTTTAACGGCAAGTATCTAAAAGCTTGCACAAAATCTCCGCTTGATTTTATTTAATTTCAATTACCTGCATTTTTAATTACATTTCATAAAGTTTAACACTAGGTAAATAAATCTCCCATCCCCAACACATTATTAAAGGTAACCGTTTACGGTATATTCAAAACTTTTTGGTATATTTCGATGCCCTACAAAAGTTTTGGTATTTTACACACTGGTCTCCTAGTCGCGGCTGATAAGTCGCAAGTTTTTGCATAATATTAAGTAAAAGTCAAAACAAAGGTGCGAATTATGTCATGTATTCGACTAGCGTCTGCCACCGTCCTGGCAGGCATCCGACCACCGCCGGCAGCAAGCGGAGGCGGCGCCTTGCGCCTGTTGACCCGTAAACAGAGTCCGGATTCTGCATTTGCACGCCGCCAGTTTGCAGTGGCGGTGGAAAACGGCGGAGGCAGGAAGAAGCCAAATGGAACTTTCAAGCTCGCAATTTTGGGGGCCACCGTGGGTGCGGCCACCGGATCGGTGTACACGATGTACCAGCGGTGGACAGACGGCAGCTCGCACAAGGAGCATGAGGAGACGAAGCCGACGCGGCTGGACGGGATTCCGGCAGGAGTGCGGATAACCAAGCGCTATGTCAACCCCAAGGACACGTCCGGTCTGGACATTGTGCTGTTCCAGTTCCAGACGTGTCCCTTCTGTTGCAAGGTGCGCGCTTTCCTCGACTATATGGGCATCTCCTATGCGGTGGTCGAAGTGGATGCCGTCCTACGGCAGGACATCCGATGGTCGTCGGTGAAGAAGGTGCCGATGGTTCTCATCCGGCAGCAGGACGGCAAATACGTACAGATGGTGGACTCAAGTGCCATCATATCCCTTATAGCCACCCACCTGCAGGACAGGCGCACGGACATCGGCGAGCTAGCACAGTTCTATCCGCACACCTCCTTTTTTGACGATGATGGCAAAAAGAAGAACGATATATTGAATAAGTACTTCCTCATGTATCGCGAGCATACGCCCAAGGGAGTGTCCAAGGAAACGGAGGAGTAAGTTAACCAGGGTTAAGTATTCCCGCAGCAAAACTTTTAACCTTGAGTGTCTGTTCTTAGAACCGATCGCAAGTGGAGAAGCTGGGCCGACAGCCACCTGGTGCACCTAATATCGCCCAACTGTTATCAGACCATGGGCGAGTCCCTAGAGACTTTTGAGTGGTTCTCGCAAGCTGGCGAGTGGGACGTTCACTTCCCCAAATGGGAGCGCGACCTGATGGTTTACTGTGGTGCCACCGCCATGTGGGCCATTGCCAAGATGCTGAAGCGCCGTCACGCCCTCACCGACGACGTCAGGTCGCACATGTATGATGCTCTTGACCAGTGGACCACTGAGCTAAAAAAGAGGAACACGAAATTCATTGGCGGAAAACAGCCCAGTCTGGCTGATCTTTCGGTTTTCGGCGTGCTTTCGAGCATGGAGGGGTGTCAGACGTTCAAGGATTGTCTGCAAAACACCAGCATTGGTAAATAGTTTCTTTCTCTGGGTTTGTACATTTTTCTGAAGTTTTTACATTTCTCCGCAGGTAAATGGTTTTATGACGTCAAGGCGTTGGTGGAGAAGAATCGTGGGCAGTTGCAAAGAGAACGTATTGAAAACCTGGCCGCTATAGCTTAAAACAAACATTTGCCCTAATTTTATCCAAAGATTGTTGAAAATTACCGAACTGTTCATTAAAATGTACATTTTAATCAAATATAGTTTAGCGTTTCATTAATGGTATCTGAATGTATATATTTGGTATTCTACAAATTGGAATTATTTCTTATGTTTAATATTGTTATTTTATTTATACTATATGTTAAATTTAACATTTTTAGTAAATAAATACTTCCTGCTAATAAATATCCCAAACCTACGTATTCCTATCGATAACGTTTAAGCAGGCTCGGTCCGTTGTTCAACAACGGTCACACTGATTTTGTGATTTTGGTTAGCCGCTTGCAAACTTGCAAATCATTTCGTTCGTTTTTTACTTGGCGAGTTAATTGGTGAATTTCAGCACAAAACATGAGCAGATTGGGCTTTGAGCAATTCCCGGACTACCAGGTGCCCGGCATGAAACATCCTGATTTCTCGCCCTACGAGTCCAATGGCGGGTGAGTTGCTATTTCCCAGCGGAATCTAGATGCGGCAGAATGTCTCCATCTAACCGGAATATTCCCTGCTTGCAGCTCCATTGTGGCCATCGCTGGAGATGACTTCGCCGTAATTGCAGCGGACACCCGCCTGAGCAGCGGCTACAACATTCACTCGCGAACGCAGAGCAAACTCTTTAAACTGTCTCCCCAGACAGTGTTGGGTTCCACAGGCTGCTGGGCGGACACGCTCTCGTTGACCGGATCGATGAAGGTGCGCATGCAGAGCTACGAGCATACCCATCTGCGCACCATGACCACTGAGGCTGTGGCCCAGATGCTCTCCATCGCCATGTACAATCGCCGCTTCTTTCCGTACTACGTGTCGAACATTCTGGCCGGTATCGACAACGAGGGCAAGGGCGTCGTCTACTCCTACGATCCCATCGGTCACTGCGAGAAGGCTACATACCGCGCTGGCGGCACTGCCGGCACCCTGCTGCAACCGGTGCTGGACAACCAGATTGGTCACAAGAACATGAACTTGGAAGACGCCGACAAGATCAAGTTGACCAAGGATCGGGCCGTGAGCGTTGCCTCCGACACCTTTATCTCGGCCGCTGAGCGCGACATCTACACCGGCGACTCTGTACTGATCAATATCATAACTAAAGATGGCATTGAGGTACGAACTCTGTCGCTGCGTAAGGACTAGCCTGTGACGAGGGTGTTGGCGTCTCTTTTGTTTAGGGGCATTCGGTGGAAACCAGGCATTCTAAGTTAGTTGGCTTCAAATTTTTGTATTTACCCAAAACAACAAAACATCGTAATAAACCGAATCTTTGAGATTTAAAATATGCTTCCTAGTGTGACCAGCTGGTCCTAGAAATACATCGTTATCAAGTTATGCAGTGCTCACAGCAAAGGCTGTGCGAATAGTGCAGCTTTCCCCGTATCAACCAATCCATTTTGCTAGCTAAGTTTGTGCCCGCTGGTGTGCGTAAACAAAGCCATTTCTTAGTGTTTGTCTCTCAGAGAATTCATTCCAATGACTAGTTTCGAGTTTGCACTACTGCCGCTTCTATATTTGCTACTGATCCTGAAAAACCCTCCAACCTCCGCCCAAATGATGTCCTCGCTGGTGAAGCCGGGCATTTTCCGGCACCTAATGTGCCGTAACAACATGTATCCGCGCAGCTCTGTCCTCCGGTACCCAGTTTCCGACGAACAGGTGTTCTGGTCGGAGCCGTTCCCGGACTACTGCCCGCCTGCGTACACGGCGCCACACATTGGCGGGCAGGTGTGGGCTGATCCGCCGCTGCCCAGCGACACATTCCGGCCACAGTGGAACCAGCTGGATGGACAGGTGAACCGCGAGTCCTTCCACGGTGCCTACAACGTGCAGAATGGACTGCCCCTGAATCCGATCGGGCGTACCGGACTAACCGGACGTGGTTCGCTAGGCAGATGGGGTCCAAATCATGCTGCAGATCCAATTGTCACGCGCTGGAAGCGCGACGGCCAAGGAGCAATTTTGGCCAACCTGACCACCGGCAAGTAAGTTGGCCCAATTGCCCATCAACTGTGATTATATCACTTCCTCTTTTCTCCAGGAATATTATACAAATGGTTGCCATACAGCGGTCCGACAACAAATTGTGGGCCATTCCCGGTGGCATGGTCGATCCCGGCGAGAATGTCAGTGTCACCCTTAAGCGGGAGTTCACCGAGGAGGCGTTGAATTTCACAGACAAAGCCAACATGGTGGACCGATTTTTCCAAGCGGGCGGCGTTCAGGTATACCAAGGCTACGTAGACGATTTTCGAAACACGGACAACGCTTGGATGGAAACCACTGCGCTGAACTTCCACGACGAAGACGGAAGCCAGGTGGGACAATTGGAGCTAATGGCCGGTGACGATGCCACCAATGTGCGCTGGACGGACGTCGACTCGAATCTCAAGCTGCACGCTAATCATGCCGACATCGTCCGTGAGGTTGTCATCCGACGAAATGCACACTGGTAGAAACTAGACTGAAACTACAAGAGTTAAGATCAAGAAAAAAACAAATTTTTAATAATAACACAGCCTTCAATAAAAACAAGTAATCCCTTTATTGTTCAATGCATATTAATGCCTCACTGGATGTGGTCTATAAGTTAGAAAACATTTGCCTCTGTTTTTCGGCGCGTAGAAACCTACATCTTGCAATTTTAAAGATCACTAATCTTGAATGATTTAACTCCACAGAAGCACAACTGAAATTTAAGACTATTTCGAAAGTATTCGTATAAAAATCTTTCATTACTTCCAATAAATGAATCTGCGGGCGGAGGACGTTAGATGTGCTGAGCTGTTTGGTGGTTTTCACGCGGATAAGTAGGCTTACAGGGCTTGCACATAATTGAACACTTCTGGATTCATGTTTGATACTTTGTTAAACAGTTCCGGGTATTTGGCGCTAATCTCTTTGATGAGGGCCACCGCGCTCTGGGTTGTCTCGACGTCAGGCATCTGTTTCTTGTAACTCGACTCTATGGTGATGGCCAGGATTTGCTCAAGATGTGCCTCTATGCTGGGGCGGGCCTTCAAGTATAGCACGCGGAACGCCTTCTGAATCACATCGTTCTCCACGGTGTCCTCCTTCAGTGGCAAATGGTTGAGCCACACGGGCAGCACCTGGCCAAGCGGCACTGAATCTAGGTCGGTAACTATGAGCCGAGCAACTGCTCCGCAAATGTTGTCCATGGCGGCGGGAACGGATTCCCTGACAATTGCTTCGGAAAGGGCTTGCAAAATTGTCGGATAAGACCTATGGATGCAAAAAAACAAATAAACATACATCAAAACTAGATTCTGGCAGAAAGGTTCGTTCCCGCTTTCAGGACACCCACTCTAATGATTTTTCCTCGGAATGGAAGACAATTTCGCCTAGTGCAAAATAGGAGTTCTGTCGCGCTTTGCCATCAGAATCCTTGGAACCGGCGATAAAAATGGGACGTAGGGCATCGAAGTAAGTAGCACAGCATCCTTTTAGCGCCCTGCAGCAGTCAGCCAGTGCGCCATAGACGAACGCCCGTCCTTCTGGTAAATCGAAGTCCTTTACCTTCGCCTGAAACGAAATAATTGAATTTCAAAATGAATTATCGCCAAGAGAAGCTCGTCCTTTCTTCTTTGCCACATCATGTTTGGTATTTCGTGCAAAACCTACCAGCCTTTGAATATAGAAATGGTAAAGGCGTCCGAAATAAAGCGAGAACAGCTCCGGCTGAATGGTTAAGCCAAACATGGGGAACAGATTGGCAGCGTTCTCGAACAGCATCTCTTCGTTCTCGCTTTCCTCCGGATACTCATCATCTCCGCCGCCGCTCTCCTCGTTAAACTGGCAGGCCATTTCATTTGTGAAAATGTCCCTGATGCAAGCGAAAATTAGTTCGGCGTGCTCTTGGCTGTTTATCGCCGGCACGTTCTTGAAGACATCGTAGAGGGCGTCAAGCAAGTGGTTTACGACCCCAACCTGGTCGTCGGTGCGCATTATATGTGCAAACTTTGGAATGGCAATCTCGCAGGCGCGTTTCAGGCCGACGGCATCATCCAACTTGTGGAGAGCCGTAATGAACGCGCAGATGGAGTCAATGCACGCCATACGAACGTCGCTCTGCGGATGATCAATCATCTTGTAGACGTTCTCGAATGCAGACTGCAAATAGGGCGCAAAGGCGGCGCCCGTATGGGTAGCAAACTCCTTGAGTGACATAATGGCCTCCTCCTTTTCAATGATATAATCATTCTCCACCAGGTAAGCGTCTTGGTCATCTTCGTCGTCTGTGTGCTCTAAATCAATCTCTATATTGGCGGCATCTTCTAGGGCCAAATCATCCTCCGCATTGTCCGACACATTTGGCACCATGTCCTCCGATGAAATCACAGATTCCATTATGCGATCAATGAACTTGGGGAACACACTGGCCATGCTCTCGTTGACAACCGATGACAGGGAGGACATCAGGTTGTATATACTCCTGCGGAACTCGGGATCATCCGGACCATCTTCTAGCATCATCAGACAGAAATTCATTGTATCGTCGGCAAGCGGAATAATATTATCTTTGCCCACTTCGCGACAGAGCTCGGCCAGAGTGTCGATAGCTTGGATGCGGAGACTGTACATTTCTTTTGGGCAATCCTTCACCAGACAGCCCTGTAGTACGGTCATGATCCTGGGGAAATATGGCATCAGGTGTTCCTTAGCTGCTGTTGACACCGCTGCTATGGCCGACAAACCCATTTCACGCATTCGATTCGTGTTCTGCGGTTCCATAACCCCAAACAGACTGCACAATAAGTTTATCAGAGGGTGGACTCTTATTTCCGAATAGTCTAGTCTTACCGATCCATAAGTGTGGGTAAATAAGGAACAATTTCCTCATCCAGATTCTCGCAAAAGGTCTCCAGGGCATAGAACATACGATCCATATGTTTCGGATTAGGCGTACCAATCTGCAAGGAAAAACATTTAGTGTTTCTGCCAAACAATTTGTTTGCTTTGTTGGTTCAAAACGGAATGCAGTCCTCAAAAAACTTAATTTGTTACGTGGAATGAACCCTATTTGAAGACACCTCCTTTATGTATGCGACGAACTCATTACTCATTCAAATAGCAATTAAGAAACGAGTCAATGAACATTTAACATACGCCAAATAGTTAAATAAACCAGTGCGAAGTGAGAGCTCTTAATGTAATCAAACCGGGCAAACTATTCAACGATTTGAGGTATTTGAAGTGCAATCAAGTACAAAGTCAAATGTAAGATATCGAAAAAGCACCCTATATTTGGCGAAGACCGATCTTCTTTGGCAGGAACGGAATCGAGATTTGGCCCATTGCTGTTATAGCCAGCCTTTAGAAGCAGCACAAACAAACAAATAAACAAGAATGTAAAATACACATATTCCAAGTTGGTCGAAGATGTCCGCAATGATTACCTACCTTGAGTTCCATTACCAGCTGGCTTAGATAGTCAAACAGCACGGGAAGAATTTGAGGAGCAAACTTGCAGATCGTCGGCTGAAGAAACTCGGAAAACTGGCCAAGGGCGAAGAATGCAGCGGTCCGCACCAACATAACAGAGTCCAAAACTCCAGCTTTGATGATATTTAGCATGACCTGCAGATACTTTTTCCCAATGGCCTCGGAGCAGCCCTCAGCAATGACGCCCATGCAAATAAAAGAGGAACGGCGAAGCACAGGTTCCGGGCTCTGCAACGCAGGCTCCAGCAATTCCAGTAGTGGCGGAATAAACTTGTCCGGCACCATGTGAAGGGCCATCAGGTCCAGTGTCTGCGCAGCTGCATTGGATGGGCTATTCAGGCTCTCCGAGGAAAAGTAATCATCGTCTAGAATAAGAATAGGATTAGCAAGCATGGCAGCAGAAATATAAAGGAGCAGTTACAACCATCGTCAAGGACGTCCTGGCAAATCACTTCGAAAATAACCGATAGAGTGGGCTGGAGTAGTTTCTGCTTCATAATAATCTTCTTCTTGAGGCGAATTAGGCTGCCCACAAAGGTAATCACCTGAACCCGAATCGCAGCGTCGACCTGCTTGTTTCTCGAAATCGTCAGACAAAACTCCAGAATTAGCTTCACATTGCCGGTCAGCAAGTGCGGCACATACTCGGCCATGCTGTCCATGATATCAAAGGCACCCATAAACTCATTACTGTCCCCCTTTTCGGCGAAGGCGCCCAGGGCCTTGAGAATGAGCGGCACAGCCTTAACCACAATCTGCTCAGCATTACTATGTCCACTGACGAAAGGCAACAGGAAGCATATACCCGCCAGCATGTTATGCACGGTGGGTGTGGCCATGTTCCCATTCGCCTCGGCGGTTACTAGAGTGCCGGCAAGCAACGGGAAGATAGTATCCGTGTGGTTCGAAAACTGATCGGGAGCAGCGTCCATGAGCGTGGAAAAGATTGAGCTGCCCCGCTCGCTTTCTGTTGGATCGGGACTGCTGCAACGTTCGTAAATAAACTTCAGTATTTCCTCCCTCCAGGAGTTTTGCTTTTCCTCCTCGTGGCGAACCAGCGATCCAATTATAAAGGCCACCGTGCCCTTCACGGTCTTTTCCTTCACCGCGATAAGGACCTGCAGCATGTTCGATTTAATTCTGAGCGATTAAATGCATCCGTTAGTGTATCATAGTCGTTAAAGGCAACCAGTTAACTCACGCTGCTTGGTGCTCGGCGGGAACCAACTGCCAGTGGCGCAACTTTTTGACCCGCCTTTTGAGGAGCACGGCGGCGACCTGCCGCTCCTGGACCGGCCTGTCCGACATTATGATCTGGGTGAGAACCAGCAGAGAATCTGGATTCTCATAGGCCTTTAACATCTTGTCTGTGGACTAAAGTAGCGAAAGATATGGAACTTTATTAGTCACTTTTATGGCCCTATGCTAGCATGCTATCAACATAAATAATTTTCCAATTAGGAAGCCACGATGTGTGCGTCCATGTGAGCAGCGTGCAGCATTTCAAGAACATGAGAGCCCACAGATTCTTGGAAAAGAATCGATGTTCGTAATGGTATATCAACGAATTTATTGCAAACAAAAATTGCAAAAATTATTGCATCTAAAAAATTTCAATAGTTTAGTTTTTTCTTATCAAATGGATACAATTAGGTAAAACTCCATTATATTAAAATATTATACAACAAATTGTGGAAAATGTTCAGAATTTTAAAATTCGATACTAATGAAATGCTGCCCACTGTGGAATGTGCCCATGCCGAATTATAAGGCACTGTGTTCATGTGGCGTACATATATACGCATGTATATAGGCAATGCGATCCAGCCACGCGGTCAGACCAACATGGAGCAGTCAGAAAGATGAATGTATACATGAAAGACAGCCAATGGAGCCCAGGATAACCTCCTTTCTCATTGCCGGAGGGAAAATTCGGCCCGCTTTTCTCACCTCACGGATTCGGTCCGTGTCCATGGCCAGGATCCCGTTGATTATATCCAGAATAGCTGCCTCCATTTTTGGGGAGTTACTGTTCGTGCCCAGTCGTATAATCCAATGCAATCCGGTACAAATTACAGCCGACGTTACGCGGAATTGAGGATTGAAAAGTTGGATGCCGGGGAGAATTCGCGAAAGTGAGACCAGGGCTGAAAGCACGTTGGCGATGCACGTTTTGCGCTTGTTGCAGTTTACAGTTTATCGGAAGCTTATTTTACATTCTACGCTTGAATTGGCGGTTATCATTGCGGTTAAACGAGTAGTACGCGATACGTGATTTTATCTCGCGCAGTTAATTTGTCAATTGTGTTAACATTTTTCTTTAAAAAATGTATTTATGTTTTTTGTTTATTGTTGAGTCTTTTGATGTGTGAGCTAGCAACAGTGTTATTGAGTAGAATACATAAAATTAAAATTTTTGACAGTTGATCCGACCGGACAAGTTAGGAAAAGCCGCTTCGACACTAGTGTGCAGCCCTGGATCTGTTATCATTTATCGACGTCCATTTTCGAACGAAGCGACGCGCCTTTTTTTTGTTTACGCGTTCGCACTGCAAACGGTAACTGTTAAAGGACAAAGCGGAATGGACAGAAGCAGTGGAAGCCAGGGAAATGGCAGCTACATGGACCAGAACTCGCTGGGCATTCTGAACATGGACAATCTAAAGGGTAAGCAGGCGGGGCACGCCGGAAATAAGCCGAAGCAGCAAGTAATCCGCATTCCCCTACAGTCTTCGGCGACTTGTCCAGCTTCAGCAAAAGTGGAAGGAGGAGCGGCTCTGGTCGGGACTCTCCCGCCGTCCATGAGCGGCTCCGAGAAGAACGACTGCGTGCGCTGGAGACACTGGAAAAGCCTCGACCATCGCGTTCCACCCAAGCAAAGACCACTGCCCTCCAGATGCGCTCGTCCACAAACATCTCGGAGCTGGTAACAGACGACACCATCGATCTGAACAGCAGCAGCTCCTTAGCTTTGGTCACGCCCGCCGCCAAGGGCACAAACATCTCATTTGAGCCTGCGGAGATCACCGGCAGGTCCACACTCTGCCAGGCGGGAAAACAGCGCCGCAGGGAGAAGCCCTCCCTGTCGGTGGCCGAAATTCTAAAGTCCTCCTTCGTTGAGAAGGCTCGCCTGTTGGAAAAGAAGCTGCAGGATGCCAGTCAGGTGGAGGCCAGCTATCACTTATCACGTGCCAACTCCAGCAGCCTCTCAGATTCGTTCAACTGCTCGCGCAGCTTACCGCGCACTGCGGACATGAGTGAACTGAGTCTTAACGGCGGTGGGGGATTTTCCTTTGGCTCTGCCTCGTTGGTGGCGGATGCCCAGGATGAGAGCTTCGCCCCCGCCGAGTTAATGCAGTCCAAATTGGTGCTGGGTGAAATCTCCTGGGCGCAGGAGTTCACGGCCATGCCGACGGCCACGTTGAGCACACAGGCGATGCAGAAGATTGCCGCACCGCCGCCAACATCCGAGATAGAAACGTCGGTGTCCAAGTATGCAACAAAAAATAGTCTTCCAAATACAATTTATTCAACTTTCAACTTTTGTTAACAGTTCTGTCTTGGCCGGAGATCCAGACTTTTCGCTGGGCAACTACTTTCAGACGCGTTCGGAAAATATATGGAACATTGTGAGCAACGACAGCCCGAATCGTTTGCGAACCAACCAACCTCTATTGGATCCGGAAAGTAACGTGACACTGGATTCGGTTGGCGAGAAGACTCCCCAGCCGGACAATAAAACCTACACCAAGACGGACGCCATGACGGGCTCGAATCTCGGACGCAATCTTATGCGAAAGATGCAACAGGAACGGATTCAGACTGCGCTAAACAGCAATGGTCTGGCAGCCAAAGAGACCAAGCGTCCGCCGTCGAGCTCCGAGATCCTAAGTCTCTCCGCGATCGACAAGGCGCTGAGGGACATAGATCTCAATTCGGATACATCCACTGTAGAGGTTGTCAACCAGCTGTGGGAGCATGGTCGTGGAAACAATTATGATGATGGGGAAAACAAGGAGAACAAGAGCAGCAACTCCCATGCGGAGCGCACTTTGTGTGGCTCCAACAAGCTTACCGACACCATGAGCTTCACGGACTCTGTGCTAAACTCAACGGATTTTCGTCATTTGCAGCAGAGCATTTCGCGCAAGCCGCTCAGTCCGCTGGCGGACCAGCCGCAAATCACCATTAGCCGTGCGGACACCGATCCCGTGGAGACAGAAGCCGAAGCGGACATCGATGAGTGGCCCTCGACGCCGGTGAAGGAGCCTAGCCGCAGAGTGAGACGTACTAAGATTTCTCCAAGATCAGCAAGTCCGTCGAGTAGCGACGGCGTACGTCCACTGACCTGCACCGAGGATGAAAACGATGACGAGGACGAGGACAAGACACCAGTGAACAAGAAGAGGGTTTCGATCGCCACAATGGGCTTGATTCCGCGCAAGGCCTCCTCCTTGAGCAGCACTCGTTTGGATGGTTGCGACGTTGCCGTGGCCTCTTCCACCGAACGTGATTTTGGCATTTCACCGAACCTGGCCAAAAACCTATCGCCCCTGTCCTCGCCGAGAAGTTGTCTCTCGTCGCCGCTGCTGGACAGCACAACCAGTTCCGACCGCCGGCAACTCATGAGTGGAGCAGCCCGCAAGGCAAACTCCTCGCCCGCAGGAAGTGAGGCCAGTTCCACCAGCGGATCCACAGCGAGCGGGAGACGTGGACTGGGAACCAGCTCTGTTGCAGCGCCACGGAGTATTTCGCGCTGTTCGAACTCCAGTGAGTTCAGTCATCGCGATGGAAAGCTGCTCCCCTTAAAGGTGACTCACACGACCCTCTGTTGGGGCAGCACAAAGCTGCGGACAGATGTGCGTAAGTCCATGCAAGTTAAGAACACAGCGGACAAACGGCTGGTAATTCGGCTTGGCATCCAGGGACCCGGATTCCAGCTAGTGGGTTCCGACAGCAGCACCATCACACTCCAAGCCATGGAATGCCGCTCGGTGGTGATCAACTTCTGTCCCACTGTCTGTGGAGCGGCCATCGGAGCCTTGTCTTTCTATGCACCATCAGGAGCGCATAACAGCAATCAGCCGGGCCTGGAGATTCCGTTGTACGGCTACGGGGGCAGTGCGTCCATCACCATAAACGGTCTGCTAAAGGGACCGGTGGGCGCCAGTTTCCTTACCATCGGCGATGTATGCGAGCTGTCCGCTGGTCCGCTTTCGGCGAGTCTCAAGTTTCACAACAAGGGCCCTCTCACCGCTTTCGTTGGTATTTCAGTAGACTCCACCGTGCTCATGAAACTACGCCTCAGCGAGGCCTTCGAGGTACGTCCGAGCCGGTTGATATTGCCGCCGAATAGCGAGCGCTGCGTGCAGATACTTTTCCGACCGAATCGTGAGGACTTGAAGAACATACTTAAGAAGACCGCACAGGTGCTGACCCTGGCCAATATGCGGATTTTCTGCGGAGACGAGCCCAACAGACAGCGTATGCGCAGCTTGGTCCAAAGGATGAACAGTCGACAGCGAGAGAAACTCACATCGCCGATGCTGGACAGCATTTGGGGCGAATTTCCGGACGAGCAGCCAGTGCGCAACATCAATCAGCTGAACGAACCGCCCGAGTTCATTCTGGACTTGGTCACCGTAGTGCGGATTATTGATGTTGCGCTTACCCTCAATCGGGACTTTGATGAATCGTCTGAGAGTTCCCTGATGTTCCTGCCGGAGGCCGACGAAACCGTGCTATTCCGCACCATATGTGTGGCCAATTCGCCGACGCCAACGCAGAGCCATCTATTGGAGCCGGTGGATGAGCTATTGGAGGCGGACACCACAACGTTGACGCCCGTCGAGCGAAACTGGTGTGTGCAGCCAGCTTTGCTGGAATTCGTAGTGGGCGGTTCGCCAATGGCCACTTTGTCCGTAACCAACAGCTTTTGCTCCAGGCAGCTCATCGAGGTCACCTGCAATGTGCCCGATTTGGTGCGAATCAGTACCAGCGAGTGCTACGTATCCCCGGATGGCGGCCACGCGGAGATCGATGTGCGCCTGCTCCGCTCACCCAGGCAGGATTTGCTCGAAAGGGAGCCGCTCATTGTGGTTTCCATGGAGAACGAGCGCATCACTGTGCCGATTAGTTTTAAGTTTTAAAATTTGTTTTATTTGTGCCTGCTAATTGTGCTTTCCCTGTAGTTTAAACAAAAATTGTATTGTGTTCTTGTGTACTTATGAAATGAAAACGTGTTTGCAGAGTATTTGTAAGGAAAACGCAAAACCATAAAGTTAAAATACTCGCTTGTTTCCTAAAAGTTGCATCTTGCTTAATAAAAACTAAGAAAGTATATGAGTTAATTTTAAATTTTGATATGTTGCTCTCGAATTTTCAAAAACTAACGTTTATGTTAGCGATATTTCGTCGAAAAGTGAGTGGGCAGGCACATTGCAAGGTGCAAGCCGAATACGGTCACACTGAGGAAAGTGCATCATTTAATTTCCAGCATTTTCCGATGAAAATGGACGCCGACAGCAGTGGAACCGAGCATCGAGGTACCCACTATATAGTACAACCGATCTGATCAGATTCTGATCCAGTGCCATCTTTTTGTTGTTTTTTTTGTAGTGTCATATTGTGTGAAATGTGAAATGGATGAGAATGAACGCTGCACGACCAGACAGAGAAAGAGAAGCTAGGACAATAGGACTCTCAACTGCGCATTACGTGGATTCCGTCTCCGACGATGCGCCAAACACTGTGTGTTGGATTCATTGACTTACCCCACTCTTTTTTCACTTAGATTCCCGTGGCTCAAGGTCGCGATCCTGGCGAGAAAGAGAACACCATGGGCGAACAAGCGAGAGGGATAGCAGAAAGAAGGAGCACAAGATTCCGTACTTTGCGGACGAGGTTCGAGAACAGGATCGGATAAGAAGGCTGCCCCAAAGAGCGCACCAATCCACCAGACGCACTCGCTCCAGATCCAGATCCCAGTCGTCCGACAGGGGGAGCGGGAACAGAAGGCATCGTCAGCGCTCTAGGAGCCCCAATCGTAGCCGAGAACACCATGGGCGAACAAGCGAGAGGGATAGCAGAAAGAAGGAACACAAGATTCCGTACTTTGCGGACGAGGTTCGAGAACAGGATCGGATAAGAAGGCTGCGCCAAAGAGCGCACCAATCCACCAGACGCACTCGCTCCAGATCCAGATCCCAGTCGTCCGACCAGGGGAGCAGGCACAGTAGGCATCGTCAGCGCTCTAGGAGCCGCAATCGTAGCCAAAGTCGCAGCAGTGAACGAAGACGCCGTCAAAGGAGCCCGCATCGGTACAATCCACCGCCAAAGATCATCAACTACTATGTGCAAGTGCCACCACAGGATTTCTACGTTAGTAGTTATTTGTATTGAAAAAAATAAATTAAACTTAAATCGATTATGCAGGGGATGTCTGGCATGCAGCAAAGTTTTGGATACCAACGGCTACCACGTCCTCCGCCGTTTCCACCGGCTCCATTCAGATATCGCCAGCGACAGCCGTTCATGGGAGCTCCGCGATTTGGCTACAGAAACGCGGGGCGCCCCCCATATTGAACATACGCCATTCGACATAATTACAAATTTATTTACATTCGTGTGTTTTTTACATTAAAATAATAAATACATATATATTTCAAACTAAAAATAGAGAACATAAAATATTGCATACGGAGAACGTTGATTAAATCATGAGCAAATGCAGCAAAGAAGGCGGCAAAAAAGGGTCACACGAGTTAGGAAGAGGAAGTTACTTAATTCTAGGAGGGATAACCATATATTTACGACTTTATACATGCACATTTACACATACACTCATGGTTTCGGGGGGACTAACACTAGCGACTCTCCTAATTACGATATTTACGCTTTGTCAATAAATTATAAAAATAGATCATTTGTGGCATTATACTAAAACAGTGGTTAGAGCTCGACCCGCGGACGAAACTGCAGCCGAAGCGGCGGATCCCGGAAGCGCCAGCGCGTCACGTAGACGAACTTCAGCGTGTGATCCTTGCCGAGCAGCTCCTCGTTGCACAGTATGTCGATCTGAAAGAAAAGATGTGTGGTTATCATATAAGTATGGGCCATGTATACAAGTAACTAAGCCAGTCATAGCTTTCACTGCGAGGAGTTACTGTTCCGAAAGCCAAGTAACTCACCTCTCTGTACTTTTCGATACCGTTGAGGATCTTCTTGGCCACCAGCTTCTTGAGGTGCGTTATCGTCGCCTGCGAGCTGCAGCGAATGAATCGCCTCTGCAGGTTCTTGAAGTTATTGCTAATGCACTCAAGGCACACGTTCACCTGCTCGTCCAGGCGATGGAAGTCGGACTCGGCGTGGGCGTCCATCACCTTCTCGTTGTCGTCCTCGTGGTTCTGCGTGATATCCTTGGGGCACGGCATGTTCCTGCTCTTGTAGAAGTCCCGCTCCCGGCGCGATTCATCTGGAATGTTTCGAGTTGGAGTGTGAATGAGTTAGTAGAAGAAACAATAATAATAATAACACGCTCGAGCCAACCTTCTTGCAGTTTCGGCACCAGTTTGTACACAATGTCCTGCATGGTGCGATCGAAGCTGATGTATTGCAGGGGATGGGACTGATGGATGATGTTGTCGCAGGTGGGGCAGGTTTTCTTCTCCTCCAGGTGCTTCACCAGGCAACTCTTGCAAACTGTAATTGCAGCAAACACTGGCGTTATTGGGCAGGTAGTGTTCTATGCCGGACCAACTCACATGTGTGCAGACACTCCGTCACCGTGGTGGCATCGATGAAGTAGCCGCCGCAGATCTTGCACGTGATGTGCGGATTGATCGTCTTCAGCTTCACGCGCCGCTCCATGCTGGCCCCCCGATTATGTGCTGAACTACTTTACTATATCCTATTTATCCCTATTTTGCAGCGGACCGACCGATGGCTTGCCTGCTGCGGATTTTCCGATCTCCCACTCCCGCGCGGAAAACGCTCAAAACGGCGGACGCGCTCTCTTCCGATTAGTGGGAATGCTCGCGCACGGTTGTACAGGCACTCGGCATTGTGGCCAGCGGATTTTGGTCGCGATTTGTTTCCTTCTTGGTTGTAATTTGAAACAAATAAAATAGAAATCACGACTAAATAAATTGTGTGTACGTGTGAGCTAGCGATGGGCGATAGTTGCGTACCTGCTACTAGTCGCGATTATTTCACCGTGACAAGTCACCGCTTTGGCGGCATGTCATGAGCAGTAACGACTTAACTCATAAAGACTGGATTTTTCAAGTACACAAATGGCGTAGCACCTCAAGTGTTAAGCAATATGAGTCAAGCATACCAATTCCATATGGTTTTTATGAAATCCTGCAGCATGCTTCCGATATATTCATAAATAGCGCTCACTGACACCCAGTGATTTCTTCACACTTTGCGTCACAGCCATCGCAGCCCAATGCATGCATGTGTGGGTGACTCGTGTCACCATATCGATACCGTGACTTTGTTCACCGCGCCGGTCCCAACTATCGTATGTGCGTGGGTGGCCGCAGTCTGGCAACGCCCATTGCTAAATACAGGTTGGTCACACAATGCAAGTTGCTATATTTGAAAATTAAACTCATTTTTGAAATTTATTGGGAAAACTAGTTAACATATTTTTAAGTTCGAAAACATCAAGCTAAGAGGTTATAAAAAATTGGTTCTTAGATGCATAACAAAATAGCTTATATAGGAAACCTTTGTTTCCGTAATTTCGTCATCAAATAATATAGTCTGTTACCTTTCGGTTTGGAAATTTTGAAATAATTTAAAAATGAGTAGAGTTAAGCCAATTTAAATTATTTTCATTTAATTTTTCAAAGACTTAAGTAATTCCACAAATCTGAACGCATATAATCGTTTATATGTTATCTATGTGCATAGAAGGGGGATTTATTTGTGTTTAGTTTGCTTGTTTTCACAATTTTGAAGTTTTGTTTTCGATTCCCTAATTTATTATGTACTTGGCGTATTGCGGCTCATACTTGTCGATGTAGTGCTGGACAAATCGGCACCTTATAATAATGAAGTGTCCATTTAGCAGTGCGTAGTCCAGTGCCGACTTGGCCAGTAGCTTCCCAATGCCGTGTCCGCCCAGTTCCTCCGGGACGTTGGTGCTGTTTATGGTCATTACACCGTCCCTGATGGAGTATACCAATTCAGCCCGGAGCTCGCCAATGTCGGTGTAGAACCGATCCCTCTTTTGCCGGACAACAATGTGCGTGCCAAAACATCTCTTCGGCGAATTTAGGTTTGGAACCGTTAGAACTTGGCCAGTTAGGGTGTGGTGGTTACTTGTTGGGATGGTGTAGACTTTCGAGAACAAGGAATACGTTCTTCGGCCACCTTGCACAATCAGAATTGGAAGCAATTTGGAGAGCATTTCTTGATTTTTGTTAGTTTCAGGAATTCGGGCCGAATAATCATACTTCACATAATATTGACGATTTTCGAGTGACCAGCTTAAATTATATAATTCATTAAAGTAAATAGTTCACACTAGCTACGCACCTGAGTAGTAAATTTATAAAGGATTAAGGATTAAACGCAGTGCATTTTTCCAGCTCCAGCTGCAGAAGTAGTAATATCTAAATAAGTTCAAACATTGAAGATGATTTCCGAATCACTCCTTAGAAGCAATGTGACCTTACTCGCGCTTACTTTTTTGCCACTAGCTATCAGCTGTTGCTCTGCTATTGTTTTGTTGCTTCGATTGCTGGAGGCGTAGTTTTCTGTTTTTGATAATTACTCGTAGCAAAAGCAGAGAAATGGCCCTGGTGGATCACGATTCCTGGGACATCGAGTACGAGGGCTGCGAGCGTCTGCGCCATCAGCTGCTGGTGTACCTCAACCAGCGGCAGCAGCTCAATCAGAAGACGAGTCAGTTCGTCCAACTGACGAGCAGCATACAGACGGGAATTGAACAGCTGTCCAAGGACGTGAAGCACCTCAAGGTGGTGCTGGACAACGCCATCACCTGGGAGACGAGCACGGAGGAGGAGCTGCAGCAGCGCCGCATCGACTGGGACAGACTCACTTCGCAGCTGCACGAGATCCGCGAGAAGTTCGCAAACAGCAGCCGCTCCAATGTCCCGGCCGCATCCGTCTCTGCTTGGCAGGATCAGGATCTCGGGCCGGGTCACAGCAATTCCTCGCGGAACACCGCTTTGGATGTGGAGGCTCTGAAGCAGAAAAAGACCGAGATGCTGGCGCAGCAGAACGAAGGGCTCGAGGTTCTATCAGCCACATTGTCCAGACAGCGCCAAATGGCCACACAGCTGGGCAACGAGGTGGAGAACCATAACAGTGAGTTTTCCCCAGTCCCTGCACTGCCAATGCTAATCCCTACCTCCTTTTAGATATCCTTGACAACTTGGCCAATGCCATGGACCGTGTGGAAACGGGTGTGCAGCGAGAAACACAGAGCATTGGACAGGTTAACCGGCGGGACAGTACCTGCGGGTACTGGCTCGTCATCATAGCCTTGTTCGTCGCCATCATCGTTGTGATCTTCGTCTAGCTCCCACGATCCATTCCAGTTGTTATACTACTTTATACAATGACCTGCGTGGAATGTCTATCTGTCGTTAACCCAAAGTTTGATTATTTATGTATACACCAATTAAAGTAGGATTTATAAGTATTTACGTTCGCGGATCGTTCCCCTTGATCAGGTTTATTTAGTCGTTACATTACGGTTAACAGATGTACAGGTGTTTATATACTTAAGCCAAATCGGAGGCGTAGGGCACGTTCGCCAGGTGGCCGATGGCCCCGACGGCCAGCTTGGAGCTGCCCACCTTCTTGGCCGCCTCCTGGACCTGCGACTGCGAGATGCCATCGATGGCGCCAAGCAGGGCGTCCGCCTCCAGCACGTTCCGGGTGAGCGCCGCCTGGCGACCGATCTCCTTAATCAGACCACCGTCCGACGAGTAGCGCGAGATGATGCGCGCCTTCAGCAGAGCCTTGCCTCGGGCCACATCTTTATCCGACACCGAAGCCGACTTCAGGCCGCGCACCAGGAACTCCACGGTCTTGCCAATGTCCTTGGAGTCGGCGGAGACCACAAAACCGAACAAACCAGCGTCCGAGTAGCTGGCATTCACAGCCTTGACAGAGGCTCCGACGCCGCCGGCGCAGTTGACAGCCTCGCCAAAGAGTCCAGCCGAAGTGCCGCGCTTGGTGGCGGCCTTGGCTCCGAGCGCCTGCTCCAGGATGGCGAATGCCAGCGCTTCCTTGTGGTTCGATGCGGCGGCGCCCTGTCCAGCAACGGCGACGACTGCACGGTGACCAGTAGTGTCCTTGCGGGCATCTCCACCATACCAGTTGGCGGAGGCAGCCTTGCCGCCGCCGCTGGGGAACTGCAGGGTCTGGGCAAAGCCGGCCAGCGTGTTGTTGTCGATTCCCACGCCCACGACAGCGGCACGACCAGCAGCGAAGGTCTGGGCCACGTAGTGCAGCAGGCTCTCTGAGGACAGCTTGCCCAACTGGAAGCGGGGCGAGTAGATCGAGTTGCCCAGGCCGTTGCGGAAGGCGGCCTTGTGGACGAGCTCAATGGCGCGTTCCTGTAAAGGACAAAACAAAGAGTTAATCAGGCATATTTGGTTGCATTTATATTAAGGAGCTAGGACTCTTCTAGATCCATGATGAATTGCATGTGAGCTCACCTCCGTGGTGACGGCGTTCAGCTGGTTGACCACCGTTTTGGCATTGTCGACCAACTCCCAGGGCTTGAAGGCTGGCTGGAGCAGGTCCTGCAGATAGCGCAGTCCAGTCTCGGCGTTGTCTGCTGTGGTGGTCACCGTGTAGCCGACGACCTCGCGATCGCCCCATGTGGTCAGGGTACCGCCCACCTGCTGTATGTTGCGGGCGATGGCGAAGGCGGACGAGTTCTGGGTGCTCAGTCCTCCAGCCAAACGAAGTAGGTGCGAGGCTCCCTGGATGTCGTAGGACTCATTTCGTGATCCGGCTCTGCAATTGGTCGATTAGGATACTCCAAGAGATTGTCTACTGCTCCGTGGACTCACCCCAGCACCAAAGAGACGCGCGAAACGGGAAGAGTTGCATCGGCGGTGGCTACCACCAGTTTGTTCTCCAGCACCTTGACGTTCACGGCGGACAGGTCGCCAACGGGACGAGGGCAGGTGGCGTAGCCTCGTTTCTGCCGGAAAACATTATGGAATTGTTATAATTCTTGTTACATTTGACATCGTTTGGATGGCAACTTGGGGTGTTTTACGTAACACGAGCCTTCCGCTGGGAAGAATCGCTGCCGTAACTATTTGTTGGTTAAGTCGAGACTTACGGCGATGGCGCGCAGGAGCGACGTCTTGCTAGCGTTACAGGCCATGGCGTGGATTATGCTATAATTTCTTCTATTTGCTTTCTAAGCAATTTTTTACAAATATTCGCGGAGCGAAAATTTTTACGGTCGTTCGCGCTAGTGTGGCCGTCTCACGGGGATCAACTAAGCCCTAGTTTTTCAATGCGCTCGAAAACGGTCACACCGAGTACCAGCTGTGACTTGTAGAAAGTCACTGAATTTTCGAAATATCGTGATCTTGAATAATTTGACAAATTTAACAAATGCTTTTCCTCGGCAGTTACATTCACACAAAAAAATGTATAAAATTGTTAGTTGTACTATTACCAAATTATCCGTGAAACGTAAATTTCAAACTGTTGCTAGGTTTGCAGAAATAATATAGTACTGGCTTAGGATTTTTAGCTTTAATTTCTTGTTGTTTTCAATGTAATTACATATTACTATAAAAATTGTGGTATCCAGCGTGTTAGAACTGTTTTCTTAACCTTACTCTGTCGTTTTTTAACGGCTGCTTTACGACTTAAACTATCATCTCGAGGTCGCGGGCGTAGCTGAGCACCTGCTCGGCGAGTTCCTCGGAAGGCAGGAGCTCCTTGGGTTTGACGCTGCGGTCCGTGAAGCTGTAGTCGCCGCTAGCCTCCAGTTTCCATTGGCGCTTCTCGCCGAAGGCCTTGATCTCGTCGGGGACGCGCAGGTTGAGCCGCTTGGCTGCATCCCTGGCGGAGATTTTTTCATAGGACTTCTCGATGCAGGCACCAATCTCATCGCGCACCGTTTCCAACAGCAGATCCATAAAGTAGCTATACACCTCGACGGGCACCGTAGACTTGGCCTGAAAGATCTTGTTGTAGCGTCCCTCCATGATGTACTGCTCGAGCGCCAGGATGGGCCGAATAAACTGATTATGCTGGATGACGTCCACGGAGAGCAGCTCCAGTTCTGTGTGAAAGTCGGATACCCGGTTGCCAGACAAGAGGTAGAGCAGATTCAGTCCGAGCAGCTTATACTTGCTCTCCGATTCGCCAATGATCTTGGCGTAGTCATAGTAATAGCACTTCAGCTGCGCCATGTAGCGCTCGAAGGCGAGCAGGTCCTTGCTGAGCACGCTATGCTCCACGGCCACCTCAAGCACGCTCCTGGCCAGGATCAATTGCTTCTTGGAGCTCTGGGCGTCGTTTCCGTCCGTCGGCAGGAATGCCATCTTCACGAGCGCCACTTTTAGTTGATCCAGCAGCTGGCCGCATTTGACGGTGTTTGGTGGCCTCTTCGACCATTCGGCGGTCAGTTCCTTGTACAGTGATTCCACGTTGGCCATTCTTTAGATTGGTATATTAGAGCTTAAATGTTTTCTGCAGATTTCCAAGATGATTTTCGCTTTTTTTTAGAGGTGGTAATTGTTGTCGGGTCGGTAAAGCGATAGGACAATCGTTATCGGAACAATTATCGGTTGTTAAGTTATCGTAGGGCTGGAAATATTATTTAAATGTATCTTGAAAGTTGAAAAATACATTTTTTAGAAGAACTCTATATAGTTTACAGCTGAAAGCTTTATGATTTGATCCAAGGGGTATTGTATTTCCTTTGTGACTTCACAATTAAGTATTTTTAGTGGAATGTACAAGAATAAGACTGGTTTCAATTAAAACAAGAATACAATCTAATTACATTGGAAATACTTTGATTGCATTGTAAATGTTGGCCACAAAGTATGAAAACTTTTTTCAGCTTTGCTGAATTTAAATATTCCTTGACCATTTCGTTAGCTTTCATAATAATAGAATACCCAGAATTAGTTTGAATACTTAGCGATAGTTTCATAGTTTCGGTCTGTGCTGTGAAGTGTTGATTCGCATGCGCTTTTCAACACACTTCAAATTCGCATAAAAGCGAAACTTGTTTCTTCCTTTAACAACGTGATATCTGCCTGATAGGATATAGGATAGAAAGCCGAGATGTCCGACGAGACCAACACCGCGGCGTGGGATGACTCCCTGCTGGTGAAGACGTACGATGAGTCGGTGGGACTGGCCCGCGAAGCTCTGGCCCGGCGCCTCGCCGATTCCACCAACAAACGCGAGGAAGAGAACGCAGCTGCAGCCGAGGAAGAAGCTGGCGAGATCTCGGCCACTGGTGGGGCTACCAGCCCGGAACCGGTGTCTTTCAAGGTGGGCGACTACGCCAGGGCCACCTACGTGGATGGTGTGGACTACGAGGGCGCTGTGGTGTCTATTAACGAGGAGAAGGGCACCTGCGTACTCCGTTATTTGGGCTATGAGAACGAGCAGGAGGTGTTGCTCGTGGACCTCCTGCCGTCCTGGGGCAAGCGGGTGCGTCGCGAGCAGTTCCTCGTCGCCAAGAAGGATGAGGACGAGCAGTTGAGCCGCCCCAAGGCCTCCGCTGGTAGTCATTCAAAGACTCCCAAGTCATCCAGAAGGAGCAGGATCTCTGGCGGACTGGTTATGCCGCCCATGCCACCAGTACCTCCCATGATTGCCGGACAAGGCGACGGCGCCGAACAGGACTTCGTGGCCATGCTCACTGCCTGGTACATGTCCGGCTATTATACGGGCCTCTACCAGGGAAAGAAAGAAGCCAGCACCACTAGCGCCAAGAAGAAGACACCCAAGAAGTAATTCCATCTCACCTCATCATCACATCACATCTTTTCGAAAGACTTGTAGATATTAAGAGAACAGAACGATTAAATTTGTTATGTTAAAGAGCCAGTATCGTCATGGTGGGATCTTGTTTCAATTGCTACATAAATGGAAAAAAAAATGCCGAGGCAGGCAGAAATTTAGGTTGACATTCAATATGGCCACTTGAGAAAATGAGTTCTTCGACACATTTCGTAGCGAGCGGTTGAGTTTGTGGTATAACGGAATTTTCATACCCTTCGATAGATCGTTTTAGAATGGCGATGTTTTAGCTGGCAGTATACAAATCAGAAAAGAAAAAAAGCGGCTCTTTTGATTGGTATGCAATAGATTTTACACTGCAATAGATTTCTTTAACTTTACGTATCGTGTAGCTGTTTTAAAATCAGTCGCTTAAAAATTATATTGATAAACAGTAAGATATAATGAAATAAAAAGAGTACACAGTCTTCGGTATTGCCTAATCAACAAACTAACTGAAAAATGCGTTAGGACCTTTTAACTGTCCATATTCAACACTGCCAAATGCATCCTTTATTTTTGCAGGCTTACGATTTAAAATATAAGAGATAAATCGTTCGTTCGTTTGCAATGCCGAACCAGATGAGAGTGCTGGACTTTGGCGATGGATCGGTGCCCATCCAGCTGGACTATCCAGATTCGAAGATCTTCAGCAAATGCAGTAGCTACGGCGATCGTGTCCCGGGTACCCATTGGAACGAAATCGCAGTGCACCATAATGGCCGCCTGGAATACTCTCCAAATCCGGAGCAGATAATCATGGATGCCTTATACCAGGCCACAGACGGGGCGGACTTCTTTCCGGTGTACTACCAGGTGGCCTCCACATAACTCAAACCATCCGACATCCGAGTTTTAAACTACATACAATTTTCAGCGTGGGAAGAACGTGGATACCATGCTGGCCAGGAACTGCAAGGCGGCCATTGACAAGCTTTTCAAACAGCGACTGTCCATTAATCTGGAAGGAGGCGCCTCTATACCCATCAGTATTCAATTGGGCGTAGCACAGTACAGAAGGGACCAGATAACTCCAACGTTCCACATCGCACGGGTGGTCACCAGACTGATGAAACAATTAATTCAAAGGGACGGTGTGGATGGACTACTTAATCTGGACAACTTTGGGGGTCATCCGGAGTTCAAAAACCTTGTGGTAAGCATGGGCAATCCGAGCATCCTGATGAACGTGTGCCAGGTGATACACAATAATGATAATGAACGCTTTCGGCTGAACGGATTTATATTGTCTAACAACCGCATTCGGGATATACGGCCCTTAACGCTACTCTCCAATGTGGACTACGCCCTGCTCGACTTGAGGAGTAACAAGGCGAGTTGACTCCTCCTGGTTATATGAGCCCCATATAAAAGTTCCTTTCCAGATCAAGTCAGCCGAACGTTTGTGCCGCGCTCTAGAACAATTCAGGGCCAGAGAACTGCTCTTGGAGAACAACCCCATTGTAAAGATATCCAACTTTCCGGCAAACATTAAATCGCTGGAAAGTAACTTCGAGTTGGTGGTGAGTGCAGGTCGACTTTCTATTAACATATCGACATATTACTGACATAAAACTACTCCGCAGGATGGAAAGCCTTTCAACATGCTGCACAAGTCTGTTTCGCCTCTGGATGTGGAGATCGATTTGGAAGTGGATGGAGCGCGGATTGACACAAATAACATGTGGAAGTTGCCCGAGTTTGAGAACAGCCAGCATTGGCATGCCTTTTTGGTGGGTTTACCCTGGAATCCCTAGGATTATCACATTTGATGCATAATTTTTTTTAATAGATACCCGATCCCATTCAAGAATTTAACCAGGAGGTGTTCTTTGACTTTTTCTTTATAAGGCTGGATCCGACCCTGAGCAACTTTTATCCCTGCTACTACAAGGTGAGTCCGCCCATTATCTTCCCATCACATTCCTGCAAACAATAACATTCTATGTTATCCAGTACATTAACACGGAGCACGTTTTCCTCGTGCGCAATTGCTTTGATCAGATTGCACACCTGGTAAACAATTGCAACCTAGAGATGACAATTCCGACTGGTGATCGGATTTTTCGCTACTATCTGCGAATGAATGTGAGCACCGTCAAGCAGCATCATGTCGATCCGGAGGAGTGCATACAGAAAGCTGTCTCGCAATGTTATGTGGCACAGAACCGAATGCTCAACCTCGAACGGTTTCACTCCAGAGAATGTCTAAAGAATGTGATGGTGTCACTAAGCTCGCCAAAGATCTTGACCTACGTACTGTCGGTAGCGTCGCGGAGGTTCATGACCACCTGTTCAGAGATCCGCTTGTGCCACAACAAGATCCTTGTTCTGGATGGAGCCCATGTCCTTGGTATGATGGGGTGCCTGCGAGCGGTGGATCTCAGTCACAACTGGGTGCAGGATCTGTCAAGCATCCACAGTCTGGGCAACCTGCCTCTCAAGTCCCTGGTACTTCACGGAAATAAACTCTGTCGCAACTACAGACTTCCCAGCGAATATGTCAGGGCGGTGAAGGAGGTGTTTCCACAGTTGACCACCTTGGATGGCGTGGACCTTCAGACGAATCCTGGCCAGTCGTTGCAGAAGAACTTTCTTTGCGATACAGGTGCCTACGAGTTGGTGGGTGCCTTTCTTGAAAACTATCTCCGGGAGTTCGAAAACGATGAGTTTCGCCATAATCTGTACAAGTATTACTCTGAAAACTCGATCTTTACTCTAACATGTAACTACAACGTGGTGCAAAATCACCAGACTCCAAAGATATTGCAGCGTTTATCAAAGTACAATAAGCATGCACGAAATCTGCGCAACAAGGACTATTCCAAGGCAAGCGATGGCGTGTTCATTGGCTCTACGTATATCGTTGAAATCCTATTGCAACTGCCCCGAGTCACCCACGACTTCCACTCCCTGCAGACGGACGTAATGCACTACGATAGTAAGGGGGCGGTTATCTATGTGGCTGGCTTGCTACGGGACGAGCCACCTAGCACGAGGAATGGCAACGGGAGCAGAACGGACATCGGTGATGTTCTTTTGGGCTTTAGCCGACAGTTTGTGGTCACGTTCGATGAGGAGAACTTGGTAAGTTTAGAAAATGCTGGATGCGATTAACTTAAGCTTTTGCTTACGATACAATGAATGATGATGATAGAATATAAATAATTTTTTTACAATCTAGGGCTTGGGAAAGAGGGCTCGTCGCTTAAAGATTGCCAACGAACGTCTACACATAACGAATCCATCGAAAACTGCAATACGAAATGCCTTCAGTGTAAATTTTCCGGATCTAAGTAAACGTCAGGTGGAAGAGGATTCCCTGGATGTGAAGGATCACAAACTGCTGCTTTTTCAAGAGGTAACCGGCCTCATTTCCACTTGGGTCACATCGATTGTGGAGGAAGCCGATTGGGACTTTGAGCGAGCCCTAAAATTGTTCATTCAGAAGAACGCTGATCACGAGATCCCAGATCTAGCATTCGCCTAGAATATGTGATCTCCATAGAAAATATTTATCTATGACGAAAGTTAAACCAAAACTAATTAAATGCAATCGATTAACAATCCCCACTAAAATTTAAACTTATAATCACAAAGGCAATAGACAAAGAAACATTGTTTTAATATTTTATATTAGTTCCTAGTTCTTTATGAAATTAAGAGAATAGAACGGAATGAAAATTATTAGGAATATAACCGCTAATGGTTCTAGATGTCATACTCTTATGTCATATACTGAACCTATTATGCAAATGCGATATCCCAATAAAACTACCTTGGATTACCATTAAAAAGTAATTTAGATGGCCGAAAACATTTATTTGATAATTAAGAGTTAATCACTTGCAAAGAGAAATCTCTTTTCTACACATGTATGGGAGCTATATATCCTCGAATTCGAATCCGTAGCTGCGGAGGAATGGGGCTTGGGCAGTGGGAAACAAACATTGAGAAAATGCCATCGCTTAATTATTTAAATATTTTGTAGACTAGAAAAGGTTTCTAAATACATTTAGCATATGTTTTTGTATAATATGTATAATGCATTAGTAAACGCACAGTTCAAGAGCCTTACATGATAAATTACAAAGGAGAAAAGTCCGACTAAGCTCTAAGGATTTCCATATATCATTTAATCATGTGTGTCTGCTCAATGGATTTAGCTGAATGCTAATGGTTCGTTCATGCAAATATTGTGTACGGCTGATTGGGTGTAAAAAAAAAATTGAAAGAAATTCGAGTGTTTTCCATGCTTTTTATGTCTTGGTTTTAATTCCATAACTTAGATCAAGTTTCAAAACATACTCTAATGCCAAAATGAACGAATAACACTACTCCAAGCTATGAGCGCGTTAATATCAGATTAGTCTTTTGCGTTTCACGTCCGTCTTCGCTTCCGTTTCCGGCTTGTGTGCATCTCGTGTGTGACTGTATGTATTGTGGGTAATTACAATGGTTAATTTATCGGCAAAGAGGCAAGCGCGGCGAATGTCGCTAAACCCTTGGCTTGGACAAACAAAAAAAACTGAAAAATTGGCGCTCATTCATAGTGGTGATTAGTTAGATCTTCGGTTTTGTATTCTTCTGTGTTTGCTGCGTCGGCAGCTGCTGCTGTATGACCCGATTTGATTTGGTTCTCCAGCCTCCCGATAATGCTTCATTTGCGTCTGCCGCTTACAGTGCTCCAGCCTCCAGAATCCGGGTGTTGATGGTTCTGTTGCCGGGCACTGCGTGCTGAGGTGGCCGTGTGTGGAGCACCACTGGCGGCGGACGCGGCAGCATCATCTCACTTTTTACCGGGAGGCGCTATTGGTTGGCCGCGCTCCTTGCCGCGCAGCTTAATGCCAAGAACGCGTTCCATTTTACCCAGAATCAAGTTGTTTGGAATACCGCGACCGGCCTCGTAGTCGGTTACCACTTGCTGCTTTTCGCAGATTTTCTGAAATAGATGAAGTTCGAGTTAAACGGGTGTTTTTAACAATGTCATTAAATTGAACTGTAGACGCACAACTGATTTGAAAAGCTATTTTTAGATTAACCAATGCTATATTTATAGTTTGGTGACCTAGTGAATTGTAAATATATAAAACTAACCAAAGGGAAATCCTTCCAATAGGAACATTTTATATACATTAGAGATTTTCAAAATATTTGTGACAGCATGATTTTAAATGGTATAAAAAACAGGTATAAATAGAAAGCGACAAAGTGCACGTTTGTTCTCTTTAGTTTTGATATTGGTTATTGAAAGGGAAAACATCTTCACTACAATGTAATGATATAAGTGCATTAAGCCTCTTAGTTTCATGGTTTTGTTAAAATGAGCATTGAACCTACAGTTGCCAGGTCCTTTTGGCTGAGGCCCTTGCCCTGTCGTCCTTGTTGGATGAGCTTGCCCACATCGAGAGGGATCTTGTCGTGGCGCAGCTCCTCTGTCTCGCGGTCCAGTTTGGCAGTGTTCTTGGTGGTCACATGCTGCTTGTTGGTGCCAGCACCATCTGTACGTAAGAGATTTGAAGTGTGTCATTACTAGAGGGGACTTCCCACGGGCAGCGTGAAACGTTTGCTTGCGATTTTGAAATCGGCGGAAAGCTGGCCCCACCAGCAGGCACCAATTGCCACGCAATGCAGCAGGAGGCGATTCTAGGTTAGACTACAGTGGTGTGGTCGCAAAAGGGGGTCACTCATCAATGGAGGAGGTCGAGATGTTTGGCCGGCACTCACACTTCTGTTGGGTATCCACGGCGACTCCTTGGCGGCGCGCCTGGTTGACCGCCGATTCTGTCTTGAGGGTCGACGATTTGGGTGCCTTCTTCCGCAGAACAGTCACAGAGTCCCAGTCCGACATCTTTTTCGTCGATTTGTGGTGGAGACGAAAAATTAAAATTTATGAGTGAAAACTGCCGAACTAATCGCCTCGTTGACTCGCTGCGTTTGAAAGAACTCACATTAGCTGCTTTGCTTTGTTAAATCTGATTTTATTATTAATTAAAACTACGAAATTCCAGAACTATCTTCAATTCAGTGTTACCAGATGGTATAGGCCCGACCAGTCCTGATTTTGCACTAAAAAATCTTTTGTGTCGCGTAAGCTCAACAGTGCGATTCAAAGTCCTTCAATTTAGCAAAGTATTAGCGGTTCTTAAAAATAGGTATGCAATTTTCCAACAGTTTAATCATATTAAAAAACATTTGTTGTTTTGTTGTTAAAATTACGCATTTCCATTAATGGTCTTCCCACGTAAAACTTTGAAAAACTGGCAACGTTTAAGCCTATCGTAACCGATATCAGCAAAAACAGCTGTTTCCTTGCAAACGCTCGATGACTTCAATCGATACTTTTGCAGGCGGTATTTCAAAAGTTGTATATTTTTAAATTTTCTTATTTTCCTGTAGCTCCTAGATTTTTATACAAGAGAAAACGTATTATTATGTACATTTTTAAATAAATAGTATTCATGATGATAACTATATCGCATTTGTGCTTTTGTACACAAAATACAAGGGATATTGAAGTCGAAAACTATAATTTCATTTGATTTGTTCAATATTTTAATAAACCAAACAACGTAAGAGATTATATCTAAGTTTCCAATGAGAATGCAACAATTTCATTTATTAATTTCCAGATTTCAGTTGAAACGTTGAAACATTGTAAGGGTTCTTTTGAAGTTTGAAAACAACTCATGTTGGGTTTGTGACGCAAGTAAGTCCTTGACTAACGTCATAGTTGCGTACTATTCGGCTATCAAGTGTCAATAATGGATCGTTGCCACTTCATAATGTCATCCCCTTATCGACTCAGGCAGCATTCTTTATAGAAAGACAGATTGTTCGAGTCCAACGCCAATTACTTATCTGCCGGGAGGAGAATTCCGATGATATTTCAAGTGAAATCTATACTAAGGATCGCAGTTCCTTGCGGGCTTTGTTCTTATCAGGCAAATGCGATTAGTGCCGCCAAAGCAGTAAACTTGAACGTCTGAAACGATGGAGGTGGACTTTGGGGGCGCTCTATTGTTATTTGAATCAGGTGACGCTATAGTATAATTACTTTCAATCTATTACTTTCTACTATCAACTCTTTCTTAAAACATTTCAACTGTGATTATTATAGATAGTTTTAAATTTATTTACCACTTGAAGCTAATTCAAAGTACTCACCTATATATGTATAAGCTTCTAAATGAGATCTGCCCTAATTAAAAGTTGTCATATTTATGTTAATCAAGGAAATAAATTATCAGGTTATTATTACGATATCAAATAAATTATCAGTTAACATACAAACGGGTTTGGAATAACGATAAGCTAAGATGAGATTTACAGAAAATTGCAATTAGGGATAACACTAAACTTTATCAGTTTACTGTAAGTTATTTTTATGCCCATGTATAGCTTTTGATTTATATTATAAAAATGTTAGGAAAAAGAATTAAAGCCAATATATCGGTTTTAAACTATGATCTTATAAAACAGCAAGTAAACATTACTTATGGTATTTACAATTTTCTATATATTGTAGATTTAACTATCTGTAGGGTTTTCCATACTTTATAAAAAACTAGTAGCTTACTAATTGGTAATACTAATTTAACCATTCATTTTGGTTACAAAATATGTTTATATTTGAGTGATGATTTATTCGGTGATCTCAGTTGGCCTAATTATCATAGTTCTGTCCTGTTGAAGTCGTTTTACTTAAGTATAATTTGAGTTAGTTCCTTATCTTCATCTCACCTGCGCTTCCCCACCTGCGCAAAGTGTTTACAAATTGTAATCTCTTATCGCGTAACTTCCCAGAGCAAAGAGTAAGGGAGAGAAAACGTGTGAGAAGAGAGAGAGGCAACTTGGAGGCGATTTGGGCGCGTTTCCATCAGTTTCATTTCGAGCGTTCAGCGGTCGCGACGTCGTGTGCGGTTAAGTCGCTTGAAACGGCTGAGGGAAAAAAACTACTGCCCAACTTCAGTTGTTTACCAAGTGCATTTAAATTACCAACTAGGTGCGCGTGTGTGTGTGTGAGCTCCTTTAAAATTCTGCTAATTCCAAATTATGATATAATGTCACGAGCACAATTTATGAGGCATAAACTGTCGTCTATTCGTATATTCAAAGCGAAATTCACATAATTTGTGCCAAGAAATTCACGCGATCATTTTGGCGGTGGCAATTACATAGCACTTAATTGATCCATTAGACTGCACTCTAAATATCTAGCTATCTATCTATCAATTTTAGATATTTCCCAGTTGCACCTGCGGTTTCTGTTTATTTTCGTAATTCGCAGTCACAGATTTCTAGATGGAATTCGCTGGGGGAACCTGTTCGCTTCGGTCATCTACGTATAATTGTTGTATAACAAACGGCTAAACAAATAACTTATTTCTATTACTTTTATTTTTCGTTCGATTTCGTGATGAGCTCAGCGAAATAGTATAGTATTAAATGGTTACCATTCGACGTTTTGCATATGAATGAAAATGGCTGGAAACTTGAGGTGTCTACATTAATTAAGTTTTTTTGGGAACGAATTTGCTTTTGCTTGTTTCTTACTTTTTTTTGTTTCGGTCTCCATTTCCACACAGCGTGTGACTTTTTTAATTCGCCAAAGGGCAGAAAAAACTGAGAAAAATGCACGAAATACAAAGTTGTAGCTCCAAAATATGTAATTTTACATTTTATCCATATATTTATTTAAGTTACCCACAAAATCGTGCAATCGTGTTTTAAAGATTTCGAAATGTACAACTATAGAATTTCTTGCAGTGCATCTAACCCTATGATAGGTTCAACGTTCTAGGTTGAAATCAAATCGTATTTTTTTTTTTGCCAGAATTCGTGGCCAAATCGCGTTTCGTTGGCTGAGCAATCAAATTAGCAGGTGGCGGCCGTTTGCATCACCTGAGTGGAGTGTGGAGCGACTCAAATGAGCCGAGTGCGTTTTGCACGCGTTTTAATAACGCGCTTAAAATAATTAAGTCTATCCGGCGCAGGCAGATTAATCTAAGTTCGTGCACTTAAAGTGGATAGTAGGACAAAGATAGGCGAATTACGCAAACAAATAGTTGTAACAAGTGTCTTGTTGGCGGCCAACTTCCCGATTGTCAACTTCTCTGGGGGGGATTGCCAGATTTATGAGTGGCCCCGGGGCACGCGACTCCCACTTGGACACGCCATGCTCCGCTTGGCTGTGCTCCTGCTCTTTCCGCCGTCCAAGGACCGCGGGGACACATTAAACAACATTTAATTTCGTTTCATTATCGCTGAACTCACATACATACAAAATCTGAATTTTCCGTGGGTTTCAGCCCTAGAAAATATTTGGAATTCCCTCGAGTTTTTGCCGCTCGAATGTGTCGACGGCTTCAATACTTGTCATTTTGCTACATGAGGAGCGTGGGTGAGTCGAGTCTCGGCCCATTATGTGGGCCAACTACCTAGGTAAAAACAAACAAACCAATATGTAAGCATTTGGCCAGAAGAGATGGCGAGAGAACCGGTTTTAGGCCAACGACTCGAACTTGTTTTTCCTCAGCTGCGATCGGCTTTGCTCTTGGAAAATTTGGTCGCCCCTGGTTTTCCATAGCACTGTTTTTCCATATGTCTTCCCTTCAAATCGTTTTGGCCGAGTTGTTGCACAAGTTGTTAGCAATTGCTTGGCCCTATTGAAGAGCTAAATAATGTGGAGTTTTTTTGGCTTCTGATCTCAATGGAAAACAAAATGTACATATATACAACAAATATTTATTTTGTCAAATAAAGGGAGATTTTCCTCTTTCTTGTTTATGAAATTGCAATAATAATAATATAATAACAATAATATTAACAGAAGCCATTCAAGTTTAACAATGTTTTCAAGCTATTTTAATCCCAGACAAAGAACCAAGTGTTTGACTTTAATTAGCAACTTTTATATTTAGCAACCGCAAAGAGAGAGGAAAATTCTCACGATAGCCCCACCATTCGCCTCAAATAAATTGCAGAATTTGTCAAAAGATGTTCCCTCTTGATACGTTGCCAAAATGATTTTGGCATTGGCCATTGCTCACTTAACCTTAACCGAAACACTTTCCATTATATTCCTTTTGGCTTCCTTGTTTGTTCTCGATTTTTAATGGGCATTAGTGAATACGTATATATCATGCGAAAGGCGACCGACGTCAGATATTCCGCCTGTCAACCAACTATCCCCGAAAATACTTTTGGAAACTCTTTCAAAATTCCCAGCACCATTTCCCTTCCCCACTTCACCCCTTCTCACTTGTCACGCTGAGGTTAAGCAGGCGGCATATTTTCAAATATTTTCCAAACGTACACAGGCCAGACCCCACAGACCCGGAGATCCCACAAAGATCCGTCGGAATTGTAATGGGGAAGGTCGCCTTGGGGCCCTGGGTGATAAATTAAGTACTTAATGTTCGCCGGCAATTTTCGGAGCTATCGCATTTAATTAAAGATTAAGAGAACTACGCTCGTATCATTCGGGGCTCCAAACGCCGTTTTCCCGCAGGAATTCGATGTCTGCATATTAACTAGATGATGGCCTTGTCTTACAATGGCCCAATGTCCCAATGTTTTTTATGTTATGCTCGGAACATGGATGTTCCGGTCGCCCAAGACTGTCCATAAATACGTACGTATGTATGTACATATAGGAGAGGACTGTGTAATATCTCGGTTCATGATATATGCGCCATTTGAAGGGGACGTGTCGGGGATTTTAAGTGAATTGCGCTTGAGCATCATTACGATAATTGGTGGACCGACCTGGCAATCGCCCCCTCCCCCTCCCGCCACTCATTTGCACACGTACGCTAATTAATATGCACGGTAGTTGCGGATCTTTGATTTAAGCATTCTACACTTTTAGCCACTTGTCTTCTTTTTGGTGCGACCATACTCGTATTCGCGGGCAGCTGTGAAAACCGCTAGCGAACACTGGAAAAGCGAAAAGTTTGCGTGCATGATCAATTAACTTGGCCAGCAATTGATGCAAGTATCTGCGCATTCACTGCTCCACATCTCCGAATTGTCTTTCGTAATCGAAATTATTTAATTTCACCGCAAAAGGTTCAACGATCCCCGATCGAGATCGATCGATACGATCGCTTGGATGTGTTCAGTGTGTGCTGGAAAAATCAATTGGTGAAATGATGAATTGGATTTCGAGTCACTAGCAGTGACTTCTGCTGCAGACAGACCAAAGAAAAATTAGTGAAAAACACATCTATAAATTAGGCAAAGTGGAAACAGTCGGGGGAAAAAAAACCGGCAGCCGAATATATTTCTGTTTTTGATTTATGCTCCATGCTCTAAAAAATAGAAATTTACAAATGAAACCGGCACGAGGGCAGATCTCTTAGAAATAAGAACTACAAGTTTATTGAAAGGCAATGGGTACACCGAAACAAAAGTATAAGTAAATATCGCATATCGAATGAGGAAAATCAAATTTGTAATTAATTTTCAATTTCCCTTAATAATATGCCACATTCGAAATAATCGCGAGATTTTCCGTGTATAACGAGGCGTTTTCCATTTATGTACACAGTCGAGCAAATTAGCCGAATGTCACGATCAATGGAGAATATTAAGCGGATATCATATATTAAATATTACTCACAGATCAAATTAGTTTTCCGAGTTGGCGAATCTGTTTTACAAACGATGGGGGGGCAGTTGGCAGCAATTTGCTCGCCCAGTTCATAAAAGCCAGCTAAGTAAACGCGAGATGGCAGCCAAATTGGAATTTTAATTTCGCATTGAGAAAACACACAAAACTAGAAAAATGCCGATGCGAATGGGAATGGGTTGAAAATGCAAACAAAGGAGGGGCATTCAATTGATTAGGGGAGTGCCCGCCCAAAAGGGGACGGGGGTCTCAGATAGCAGATCGTCTGAAATATCGGAAAATATCCAAAGTATCTGTAGCGCTAGAAAAGTGCAAGCAATCCGCTGGATGCGATGCGAATGTGAGGCAATTATTTGCACTTGAAAATGCAAAGATGGCACTGGAGGCGGCAAAATTTAGATGCGTGTGTCAGTCAGATCGCTTTTTGGCCTTCCGCACATGGGATGTGTAATTGGAAATTTCACAAGCTAATTGCAGCTGTCAATGCTATGCCACTGACGTCACAGGTGCACTGAGAGAAAACTTAAGACATTAAGACACGATAAGTTGAAGCATTATACTTGGGAAACCAGACAACAAGCACCTTTAAACATAGTACTTTAATGTTTATATATTTATAAAGAAATTAATTCGATTAATAACTACATATGTGGGAATATCATACAACTAACCGACCAGAAGTTTCTTTCTGTGTACCAGCATCACATATCCGTCATATTTATTTATTTACCATGCCATCCATGCAACAGGTTGCCTAACTGCATTTACCAGCGATCGAAACTGTAAACACAAAAATCCCCAAATATGTTTCCAAAATCATTTTGTTTTTTTTTTTTTGGATTAAGGATTAAGGATTTATTTGTTGTTCTTTCGACTTGTGTTTTGACTGGCAGAGCATTTATTTTGTTTGGAAGCGTGTTCCACCAAATGCATTTCCAAAATATAAGCAACATTCAACCGCAAAAGGCATCGAAATACATAGAAAAAACATTGAATACCAGTAAAAACCGATTATTTGGATAATTTTCCCCAGAAGTCACGATCTTCAAGAGTACGATTTTGTTCAAGCATAAAGACTAAAAATAAGCGAGCGGCAGCCTTCATCTCCTATTACTTTTTTTTCTTAGGGTCTTCAGGCTTAGGAAACTTGGTATTATATAGGGGAATCCATCCGGCAATTACTTTCCAATCGGTATAGTAAACAACAGCCAATGCTGCAGCCAGCCCAAAGGTGGCAGCGGATGGTGCGCTGTGGACATAAGAAAATATTAATGTCAATACTGGGTGTGCTTCTTAGGCCAGGCTGGCAACTCTGCTAAGAATGCAACTCTGGGTATCTCGTGCCCTTCCTTTGCCTTATCTTCACACTCACAAGGCTACGGCCAATGCTTTTTGATTTTGCGATGGTTTGTGCCTGCACCATAGACCACATACTTTTTTCTTTAAACTCATTTTGATTTGTAGATTCTGAAAGAACTTCGCTTGCTATCAAATTTTAGAAGTATAGCGTCGGGCCAGCTTGTCACTCAAAATTCATATTATAACTATCTACGAAGTTCGAATTACAACACGCTAATGACCTATTGTATAGCCATCGAAATGAACTGCAAAAGGGATTGATTAATCAATGTCGGATGCGGGCACTAAATTGAAACATTACAATCTTTTATGAGCAATCTATGAGCAATCCCAACTTGTTGTTGGCCTGACCTAATTGGAAAAGGAGTGTGAAGGTGGAGACAGGGGTTGGAGTTCGCTTGATGGACTCGGGCTGATGACTAAAAGCCACGTGGAGGACTAGAACTGCAGCAATTTGTCAGCAGGGCCAAGCGAAAATCATTAGCCTAATTTTCAGGGCCAGAGTGAGGTTACTTCTTCGCGGCGCTTCTGTGCACTGAGAAAAAGGATGTAGCTTCAAGTCTGGAAAAAAAATATAAGACAAATTGCACAGTATTTTCTATAAGTTTCCAAAATCTTCATTGCTTATGCAATGTGCTTGTAATAATTAAAATGCATCCTGGGAAATATGTTTTGATGAGGCACCCTTTAGGCACACGCTAAGTAAACATTTTTTCCCAGTGTGGGTGCGTGTGTGCTGGCATTTCTTCCGAACTCCGACTGGATTTCCATTCGATTCGATTTGGTGGGCCCCTCCCAGATTGTCTTGCCAAGTTCCTTGCCAGACGCCAGCGAAGCAATTTAAATGCCACACCTTTCCGCTGTCTGAGGTGGGTGGCTTCCAGCGGGCCTTCACATATGACACTCGTTGTGTCCATTAGGGCAGCCACAGCCAGTTGGACAGGACGACAGTTCAAGGATATGCGCCCAACAGAAGGCTGGGCCCGTTTAATGTTCGGGCAACCCTTTTGCCGCCTCCCAGCTGACTCCCTCCTCCGTTTCTCTTTGAATTTCCCCAGAGCTATGCGCCTGCTGATTTTGCTACTGCTGCCACTGGTGGCCATCGCCCAAGATGACTACTGCTTCAGCAAGGACACCTCCCGCCTCCAGACCCGCCAGTTCTCCTCGAAGACCGCCTATCAGATCGTCAAGGGCACGGACATCGACAAGCAGTACCTGGTGCCCGGCTGTCAGCCCCAGAAGATGTGGATCTTCCACAGACACGGCACACGGCTGCCCAAGAAGAGCATGATCAACAAGGCGCCCAGGGTGGCGGAGGTGAGTGCTGCAGTTAGGATTAGGTAAAGATAAGAACAATGCTTTTACTTTTCCGAGTGTAAACACTCTTTCGCGAAAGTGAAACCTATTAGTTTATTCAGTGAATTACAAACGCCTAAGCCATAATTCATTAACAGCCAAGCTGCCCATTTAGGAAACGTTTTATTGCCAACAAATATGAGCTATAGCTGCGTAAAATTTACGACGTTGTAATCTTTACAAATATATCATTTCTATGCAGCACAAGTAACAGCCATTCAAATGCCAGCATTAAAGGCCATTTGTTTTTGTAAACTCAATAAAGTAGCTCAATTGAATATACATGATAATCATTTGCAGCTGCGCGATCTCATCATTAACAACTACCAAGTGGCCAGGACCAAGCCCGAAACGGATGCCCTCTGCCAGACGGACCTGATTGCCATCAAGTTGTGGAAGTGGAACAGCAGCATAACGCCCGACATGGAGGAGTATCTGACCGCCCAGGGCTACGAGGATCTCAGGGGCACGGCCAAGCTGTACCAGCGGTACTACCCCACTGTTCTGACCCCTAACTATAACGACACTTACTACCAGGTGGGTTTAAGAAAAGAATAAATAAAGAATAAAGAATATATATATATATTTATTTGTAATTTTAGTTCCGTCACACGGACACCCAGCGCACCACGGAAAGTTTCAAGGCTTTCGCCGAGGGTCTCTTTGGTTCCCAAAACGCTGCTCATCCCGTCGAGATTCCCAAACAGGATCTGCTGCTGCGTCCCTATGACTATTGCTCCTCGTTCAAGGATGTGAACTACAAGGATGAGGGCTCTGAGTACTACAAGTTTCATCAGTCCAAGTTGTACAACGACACGTTGGCGGAAATCTCCACTCGATTGGGGTAAGTTTGAAAAATGAAAGTTTCCCATGAATATTGCAAGTTTTAAAAATTCAATTTTTCACCCATAGTTTCCTTTACACCCTGGAGGAGGCGGACATCAAGCTGATGTACGATATGTGCCGCTATGAGCAGGCGTGGAATGTGAGTGTGTTTTTCGAGGAATTCTTAGAAAAGTTAATTGGCCAACTGCAAATTACAGGTGGACCGCAATAGCGTCTGGTGCGGCGCCTTCTTGCCGGAGCAAGTAACGGTCTTTGAGTACCTGGAGGATCTAAAGTACTACTACGGTTCGGGCTATGGATTCCCGGAAAACGCACATCTTAACTGCCGACTGGTGCAGGACCTACTCACCCACCTGAGCAACCCGGTGTCGCCGCATGTGGTGGCTCATTTCGGTCACTCGACTGGTCTTCTAACCCTGATTACTGCGCTGGGCATCCAGAAGGACGACATCAAGTTGCGGGCGGACAATTACGATAGTTTGACGAGCCGCCGCTGGAAGAGCAGCCTGATCGATCCGTTTGCCGCCAATTTCGTGGCGGTGAAGTACGACTGTCCAGCGGACTTGGATCGCGAGAAGGTGGTCTTCTTCCTCAACCAGCAGGCCGTGCAGCTGGACTGGTGCAGCGTGGGCCTGTGCAAGTGGTCCGATGTCCTCGAGAAGTACAAGACCATTGCGGATGCGGACTGTGGCGAATACTACTGCCGGACGGGAGGTGCTCCATCGCTGGGATCCGGAGTTGGTGGACTTCTGGCCACCACGCTCGCCGCCATGCTGGTCTACTTAATGCACTAACTTTCGATTAGATTAGTTTTTAACTCGTAATGTACAAATTTCGTACCAAATGGAGGGACGCCTCGCGGCGCATGTCAGTCAAGTATTTTTCGATTTAGATTTTTTACTTTTAATCCAGCTACAGCACAATTCTTCACACAGTCGAGAAGTCACACACACACACAAAATACACACAACCAGATACTGAAATATTCAACTTAACGATTTTTCTAAACTCTTAATGAACGTTGATGGCGCTCCAGTCAGAAATAGCTTTATATTAACTGAATAAAATGAGTCTTTAAAATGTGAATGTGGTTTGAATGAGTTATAATTTGGCGCCAAGGCAACTGCTTTATGTATAAGGTATAATTCATGTAGAATGTATATGACACATACGCGAGCGCTAGATGGCGCTTTACAGCAGTACAGTGGGCTTGTAACATAAAAGTTTAAAGGCTTAAAGTTTAAATAACACCTGATTGAATGCACAATGTTCTCTACTTTAGCAACACAACTGGATAATTTCCACAACATTTATTTTGCAAAGGTTTTCGCTTTGTTTATAGATACGGCTTATATGCTTAAAATACCATTTAAGATTTACCAAAGTAACTTGGCCTAAATGTGTAATGAAATCATCTACCTAATCTTTAGGTTAGTAATTAATATAATCGTTTAAAATACTAAAACTACTGTAAATACTCACAAGTCGCTTATACCCGGCTTAAAACTTGGAAGAAATTCGAATTTAATTACATTTCCCAGGCAGCCTGGAGGAGTCTCCTGACCTCCACTCCCGGATATCCCCCTGCAAAAGTCAGCTTTGACAAATCCTTTTCGGGTGTGAAAACCGTAGGCCCTGTTTAAAGTGCCATACCCCGCACTTTTCCACTGTTTTAGATTTTCGCAGAGCGACATGAGGAGGATAATGGAAGGGGAGGGGCAGGTTGGATGCTATGCAGCGTCACGTGTTTCCTGTTAAATGCTCTAATGATGGGTATTAGGCCAGACTAAGTGCCACTCATAAGTGCCGCACACGCACCTGTCTCCTCCAGTTCCTCGGCCCACGATTGTCGTGGTCCTGGCTACCAGAGAATCCGAATCCGAATCCAAAAACCGACTTTGTGACCTGCCACCGCCTTTGACATCGAAATTTACGCAATATGCGTTTTTTATTTCGCTCACTCGTACGCCTTCGACTTACCGGCGTTTTGGCCATTTGGGCGTTGCCACGGCAGCCCAACTGACGGCTTTTTACCCCGCCCACCATCGAGGTCCTGCCAAAATCCATGCCTACTGTCTGCCCCAGCTAGTTGAGTGTCCTTCTAGTTCACCTGAGGACCGAGGGCTGTGTACGTGTTCTTTTGCCACTTTTGCCTCTCCAACTCCGACGAATTTCCTGGTTGATGGAAATGGATGGATACCAAGGATTTGTCTAAGTGACTGCTTTTCATTAGTTTAACAACCTCTCGAAAATACAAAAAATTACTTTAAAGACAAGTTCATCCATAAGTAATAGGGTTCTTCAAAGTTTTTTCAAATGTATATATGCTGCCCCAAAGAAGTATTTTTAGTTAATTAGTTTGTTATGTTTGTTGATTTTTATTAGTTGATTTTCCCAAAAACATATAGCGTCAATGTATAAAATTGCACTGAAAAATTGTAACAATCAAAGGAAAAGTAATTACACATCCTTTTTAAAGGTCAGTTCATTTTCCCACTCATTAAGTATTCATTCGTACGGCATAATTAATAAATAATAATAAATCCATCTGACAAATGAAAGGAAGAGATTAAACGGTAGCAAAAATTCAGATTGCATCGAGATGAGTGCATAAGCCAGAAGTATTTTCCAAACAAAAATATTTACTCTGGAATGTTTGTACTTTTCGTTTTTTTTCCACAATTTTTTTTGTATGTAGGCAAACACTTTGACTTAATTAAAATGACCAAGGCAAACAAAAACTGCAAAAAAGTAGAGCCAACAAAGAGGAAATTGCTTTGATAACCAAAATGGACTCTCTTTGCCAGCTGGACAAAATCCCTAGGAAAATTACAAGAATTTTTGTGGTCAAGCTATTAATTTTCCAACGTAGAAGTCAAGAGGAATCACACACACACGCGCAGGTGTGTGGGTGTTCAGTGCGTGTGTGGAAAATGGAAAATGAAAAGTTGCAGTGAAAAATGATTACCAGCAGTGCTGACTTCGTTCTAATTTGGGAATTGTTCCCACAGTTGAGCTTCACCTGTGCTTGCAGCAAAAATCATGACACAAAAATGCACGAAGCCGAAGCTAGAATACACTTACCCTTACTTCATTAGTTGTATATTTAAGTGCATAAAGTAAAATATTACTTAGCATTCATTTATTCCTATATCTTATATCAAAAATTAATGTTAAGCATAACCCTAAAATACTTCGAACATCACCAAATAGTCAAGATACCCGCTTGAAGGATTGGATTACCCGGGCCTGTGCCAGGATTTGAAATTTGGTATATTTGAAGTGTGCCCAGCAAAGCAGGCCCTTATTAGTTATGAGAATATGTGGTGTCCATAACTGCCTGTTGACCGGTTGTGTAATCCAATGCGATGACCAGCCATTAAATTTTATCCGGGCATTTCGTTGCTGCCCTTCTGAGCAGAGAGAGTGCCTCCAGGCGATAGTCGGAGTAGCAAACAAGGCCTAATAATTAACCAATTACCTGACGCACTTCAAAGCTCCTGGCCTGGATATCCTGCTCCCGTTCCTAAGGTAGCACACCCACATCCACAACCACCCACACACACACGGAGCAGTGTTTGTAGAAGGCATTCTGGGTCCTTCGGTTCCCAGCTCACACGAGTCCAGCTGCCTGTTGCTGCTGGTCAGATTCCGTCCGGAGGCCACAAAAGTTTCATCTCCAGTTGCGGACAGGCGGAGCAGTGTTCGGAATTGCTTATTCATAGCTCACTGACACACAAATGAGTGACCATTACCGAATTGCTGATGGTAGTTTGGGCTTCGGGTCGGACTGAAACCAGTGGGGATCCTGCCGTGGACAGCAAGTATTAACCCGAATCAAATGTTCTTCAAGGGTAGGAAATGAGAAAAGCAACTTTGCGCTCAATTAACAATATATCGTTGGGCAATGAGAGAATTAATAGTTTTGGAATCTTTTTCCATCATTTGATTAAATTATGTTTCTTTATATTTCGAAAAATGCTTGGAAATTAAATGTATAATAATACCTTAGTTTAAAATTCTGTCTGCTCTTCAAGAAAACACGTGCAGCGCCCACTTGTTCCCCTGAAATTATGCACAATTAATATTAAAACGTGAGCAAATTGGGCTCATAAATTTGGCAGCCTACAAAAAAAGTTGGAGCGGCAGACATTTCATTTGAATTTATATTTATTTTTAGCACTCAATTAGCGGGAGACATTGATTAAGGACGAAAGTGGTTCCCCCAAAACCGAACATCCCAACGTCGTGGATCATCGGGAATGGGAAGAGGGGGATAGGCGGCCACCTGCAAAAGTCACATCCTTCGGTTAAGGATGCCACCTCGAGGACCGTTAAACGCGGCACTTGACAGGCGACCGTCTGTGTGAAAGTATCTCGTATCCTGGCATCCTTTGTTTTTTATGCTCGCCGCTCGAAAGACAAAGCTTGTATGAAATGTGCACCGCAGGGAAGAAAGACCGAATGGGAAAGGGAAAGGGAAGGACATCAAAATGGAATATCCTGCATACGCAGCCTGTAGTGGAATGAATATCTGCTGCCATTTACGAGCTCAACTCAAATGGCCTGCAGTGATTCCCGCCCTTCCGCCCGACGCACATACTCCGTGTTATCTGTCGGAAAGAGCTGTAATGCACAAATTAAATTTATAAATATGCATAATAATTTTTAATAACGTTTCACAGGACGAGTTTGTCACTTGCAGCGCCGGCTTTTTGCCAACGAAATTGACTTCCTGCGGCAATTCGATTTATACCAGGCTCAGGTGTGGAATTTCGTGTGGATTTTTCACTTTTTACAAGTCATTGTTAAGTTTAGTTCAGCTGGAGGTAAATTTAACTGTAGCTCGATTGATGATACTTAGCAATTGTGATGGATTTAGTTAATTTAATAGATTATCACATCATTTTTTAGGCATTTAAAATCCAAACTAGTAAAAGACTCTATAATATATTTCTCTTACCTCTTTATCATTTGGCAAGCCATGTTACTCAGTATAATCAAATAGGCATACTATTCGAATTTAGCGCCTTTCTATGCGATTCTCACAATAGCTGCTAAGCGGTAGACATTCACACAGCAACAAGTAATAGAAGTTTGAGTTCCTGCTGGCTCCATCAAATGACATATAAACTGTCATCTAAAAAATTGCTTTAGCAAATCGATTTCGCAAATATGTTTGCCTTTTTGTTAAGCAGCATTTCCCATCACCGGCGTCACTTTGGCCCAAACACCCAGAAGTCTCCCACTCCACATGTCCTGCTTGTCCCTACTTCATGGTTTTGTTATTCCTTTTCGCAAACACAAATGTCCTTCCGGGCGGGCACTCAAAACGAGTGTAGCCGCTTGTTGCTCGGCTTGTTGCTCCCGTTGGCAGATTCCGGATTCCGGATTCCTGATTTCTGATTTGTGCCGCTGTCCTCCCAATTTAATATGCAATAAGCGGGCTGTCAGAGGCAGCTCGGTCCAATCCCTTCGTTTGCGATTCCCCGGGGGCCATTCGGACCTAAAATAAACATGCGGAAAATGTTGGTAAGGCCTTATCATATTTGGACAGATGTTGGATTGTAATTGAGATTGCCTGCCCGGAACTGTGCAGCGGCGAAAAGTGCAAAGATTTTAATTGAATTTCGCACAATTGATTTCATAATTTAAAAACGAAGAATCGAGAAGAGGATACGGATGCGAACGCCAGCAGAAATTGGCCAGTAAAGAGTGAGTGTGTAAAAATGACGAGCTGGTCATTATCTGCGCTTTTCCGTCAAAGTAATTTAACTTGAGTGAGCACTTAATGCTGCTCCTCTTGTGGAACATTTTCCGGAACGCACTCCCTCCTTCATTTCCATTGAGTTGAGTTAACGCGCAAGTGCATTAATTAAGATCCAAAGGCGTCCATGGCAACCAAGTGGCAGGATGCGGGCCGAGCATTAATATAAAATCCTTCAACGATTTTCATATCGAGGAGGGGCATCAAAGGGGAGCAGCTGCCAGCTATGCCAGTTGGGCATAAATTCAGCTAATTGGCGACTCACATATAAAAGCCCTTTTATTGACACTAAACAAGGCTGAAATGTACAACGTACAAGCAGCTCAAGCCCACTCAGTGCGTATACGTAATGTTATGTTTGCTTTTGCCACAGGCTTGTAGTCGATAAGCCTGTTGACTTTAATTATATAAATACATAAGGCCTTGGAACTATTCTGGGAATTCCTCAATCAAGTCCTTGCTGGGGATTTATTGTGCAATCGGGCAATTGCTTAGTGTGGATTTACTTGATTCAGGCTGCCATGTATTAACTAAAAATTAGCATATTTCATTGAGGTGAAGAGAATAAATTGCAAAAAGGGAGAAGGTTTCATTACATAAACTTATATACTTTTTGTTGAACCCTTTAATCGCATTACTCTTCTGCTTCACTGCGCATTAAATATGCATTAATTATTAATAATCAATCAGGTGAAACTACATTTTCAAGGAATTTATAACTTTTCAACGCTATCTATTATAATGCATTAAACGAAGTGTAGTGTACTGTTCAAAATTTTATTTTATTTAGACCAATTAAAAAACATCAACAACAATTAAAAGGTGGAACAAAATGTGAGCAAATCGCTAGAAAATTGAGAAATTTAAAATCTGTAACGCCTGATGGCACGGTACTGGTAGCCATCGCTGCCCAGGACGGCGCTCTCGCCTCCAGCCGGACCCTCCACGATGACCTCCTCGCCGCCGATCGGAGGCAGATACTCGGGAGCGGCCTCCCTCAGCTCGGCGGGCATCTCGGCCGGCTGCTGGTAGTGGTAGCCATCCTGGAGCAGTTGCCCAGAAACGGTGGGCACATCCACCACACGGACATCGGCCGGCTCCTCGGGTGCAGCCGCTTCGGTGGTTTCCTCAGCCGCTGGCGCAGCTTCGGTGGGCGGAAGGTACTCCCGGCTCACCTTGGGCTCGGCGGCGGACACCACCTCCTCGGTGTCATCGGCAGGTGGAGCTGCAGCTGCCGGAGACTCGGGGGCAGCCTGCGCCTCCTGGGCAGGCGGCAAGTAGGCGCTGCTAGGTGGCAGATACTGCCTGGCTGGCTGCAAATGGGACACATCACGACGGTTGCGATGGCGCAGCTTAAGGCGGCGCACGGTGCGGTACTCGTAGCCCTCATCGCCCAGGACAGTGGCCTCCGGATCGGCTTCCAGGGCAGCAGGATCGGCCTGAGGCTCAGCCTCTACGGGCTCAGCGTTCAGGAGGACAGCCTCGGTGACCGAAGGAGGCAGGTATTCCACGGCAGCGGGATCCACCAGTTCCGAGACATCGCGGCGCAGGCGAGATTCCAATTGAGGAGCACCTAGAGCCACACTGGCCACGGCGGAGAGGGTAAGGACACCACCAAGCGAGAAGATTTTCTGGAAAATAAGTAGTAGTTAGTGGAAGTATTTTCAAGTGCTTTTTGAATTCAATTTTGCTATGTTTCTGGCTTAAATGACTTTTAAATTGATATCCATTTATTTGATTTATTTTGCGACTTTATTTAATCCTTTGCAGCAAACTCAAATCCTTGAGGACTTACCATTTTTCAAGTTTGCCTTTTCGGGTTTACGATTTGCGTCTTGCAATTGAAAGTTGCCTGAGCTGATTGATGATTTGCTAATGGCCAGCTGCTCAATATATAGCCAAAAGCGAGCTCGGCCATAATTAGAGAAACCAAAAACAAAAAGGCCAGCAACAAATGGAGCCACTTCAAAGTGGAGTGCTCTTCTTGGGGTCTTCGTCTTGCCTCAGTTTTGCTTTGGACAATGTCAAGTGGTCCCGGTTTTGGACCTCGTTCGTCGACTTGACCTTTAGGCTCCGCACTTTTATTTCAATTATTTCCATAACGTTTTTTTCATCGAGCTCTAAATATATTTTTGAGGTGTTAATTCGCAGGCCTGTCGAATCGTGCGGAAGTACTCTTCGAGATTCTTCTATTCTATTTTCTATCACATTTGGACCGCTTTTCGCACAGCTAATTGTTTGGTCGTGAATAATTAACTTAATTTTAATGCGTATTACATGGAAAATGGGCCCAGCCAACCCAGCTGTCACAGCCAATGAAATTGTCATCAGAACTTGTTGCGGAAATTATTTATTGATTTCATTTTTGCCCATGTATTTGCGTTTGTTAACCAAACAACGAGGGTCATTTAATAGGCATAAGCATAATTGTGCATATTACATTTTACAAATTCAATTGCGGTCTTTATGTGGAAAAAAATTGATGAACTTGCGAACACTCTTTGTTACTTTTATCTATAAAAAGATACTTACTACTCTTATCATAAATATATCAATCAATCATATATAGCAATACTTATTTACGAACTTATTATTATTTAAATGAAATGCCAGTCATCATTTGGTTATAACTTTCACCCCACATGTTTACATTTAACTATATTTATTAACCACATCTGAAAGCCACTTTCGGTGTCCTGTCTGCCAAGGATAAATTTGCCCTGCTTAGCCTGGCGTTTAATTTTTCTGTTGGCATTTAATGAATTGTTAATGAACGAGTGCGACCCGTGCCGTCGTATATATGGCTAAAAGTTGGTAAGAGATTTGTACTCCCCGGCGGTATAAACCCACACCATTTGCTGCATGTGGCACATAAATCATTCCCCGGTTGTCGGCCTAAAAGGCGGCAACAATTTCCGCTGGCTCTTTAAGTTTCCGCCGCAACGCAATAATTCTTCCCATACCGAGCGACCCGTAAAAAGAAGCCCAACTTGTTGCTTAGCCAAGTTTAAAGTGTCGAAGGAGGAGGCCGCTATTCTCGCAGCTTCTTTGCATAAAAACCACTCATGTGCAATATTTTATGTTTGCAGGACGAGTGCGGTGGTGTATCTGCCAACTTTTTTGCCTTGCCATGTGGGGGAAATAATTTATAGCAAAAGCAGAAAAAAAAACCCAGAAACATGCAGATGTCATATAGGATATGTTGAGCCATAAATTGTGCAGGGCTCATTGATTTCAGTCTGTGTGTGTTTGCGGCTTCTGATTTCGATTCTATATACAAATTAAACCAAATACGTTTGTATTGAATGGTTCTTTTTATTAGAGCCAACTGCTCTGAATTCTGGTATCTTACGAACTAAATGCAAATCAAATTTATTCAGGCCGCCAAGTCTTCGGTTGGAGGCAGCGGTCCCAGCAGAGCGCTTAGTCAGCGCCTCGTGCCGTCTGGAGTTCCGTGCCTTCGACGGTCACCCAGCGCGCACATGCCCGCCTCGCATTACGCTGACCCTTGCACATCGCTTTCGCTAAAGCGAAATGCGTTACTGGGCTGGCTCAGCGTCGCCGATGTTATTGTTGGTCCATCCGGTCTTGGATGGCATTTCGGCGGGTCGTCGCACCCCTCTGACTTGCTCGTGTTAACTCCTCCTTGTCTTAAGATGAAGTCGTCCCCGGATTCAATGGTCTTAGATGGTTGTTGACGTTTGGCTTTCAGACGGTAGATAAGAAAGATGATGACCAGGGTTATTGAGGCTGTGGAGGAGACAGAGCAAAAGATCCAGGTGTTGCCTGATGGCAGTCGGGATTGGAGGTGGTTGATGTGCTGCAGATTTTTAACGCTCATTCCGTGAATTGATGACAGACTAAGGCGCTCTAGATGCCTCAGAACGTTTACTTGGGCCATGGCTGAAACTGCGGCTTTCTTCTTTGATGTTCCGATATTGTTGACGTAAAGGGTGCCGTTTATTTTAATTTTTTCGGTATATGATACCAGGTAAGTTCCTGATATCATCCGGCTTATTCCCTTTTCGTCGGTGATATTTATCGTTACATCGTTGGTGATGAGCATTCCCTCGTCGATCATGGTGACTGGGTCCAAGTGTCCAGGCTGGGTGTTGCAATGGGCGACCATGCCAGAGATGAGTTGTTGTGCGCAAGTTGGCGCTTTCGATCTCCTGCAGAAGGTGGTGCCCGCTGATACATTGCAGTCCTTGACCGCGAAGGTTTCCGTACCGCAATCCGCGACCGTGCTACCGTCCTCGAAATCTAAGATTCTATTTTCATGCTGTACTGGGAATATTCTTATTTTTCTACAAGTTAACAAAGGCTTCGGAAATTTTATTAAAAAGTACAATAGGTCTCGATTTTGAAAAGTTTTTATGCTAGCTACCTCTAAAATATCTGACACGCTAACGTTTGTGGGATGTTTACTTTCAATCTCCTTTACGTCAACGTCATTCAGGATTATTGGACTTATTACGTTTAATTTAGAAAGGGTGATTGCAAGTATTAAATTTTCAAGCTCTTGAATTACAACACGGTTTTTTGCCAAAATTGTCTCGTACAAATGTTCTGTGTCTAAGTTGTCTGATTTTAAAATAGAATTCATGGATGAGGTCAGTGTGCTTAATTGCAATTGTATTTTGTCGTTTATTTCTATCTGTCCATTTACCGAGTCCGTTAGCTGTCCCTGTCTAAGCCTCACCTGGTCCCAGTCGTCAGAGTCAGGTGTCCCCGCTATTGCTTTTAAAGCAGTCCCTATGAAATTAAGACTACGGGCATGTCGGTGACGTACCTTTAGTGTGTCCAGAAGAGTCTCTATTCGTTCCAAGTCCGTTTCAAGTACCCGTCTCATGTGCTCCTTCACGAAGAAGTCCATTGCGTGTTTCGTCTCGTCTGCGTAAGTCTCGTACGATGTAACGTTCGTTGTATGTCCCATGTAACCGTACTCGTCCCATAAAGTAATATCTCCGTCCATTATTGGTATGTGGTTAGCGTGTGAGTATTCGTTTAGTTTTATGGTCCAAGAGGGAGTTGTCAGTAGGACTAACGGGAGTAGCAAGTTTCCTAACCTAAGTGCGAAAAATATAAAATATAGAGAGTAACAAACGCCACTAAAGTATAAAAAAGTGATAATATAAAAAAATGTAAAAAAAAAAAATTTTAAATTAAATTGGGCACCCTCTTAACGAAGGTTGTCCTTATGGACCACCCTCCCTTTAATAAGCACTGTCGTGCCCAGATCAGCCTCAATGACCTCTTCTGAGCAGAGTGGCGTTAATTTGGTACCCAGGCGTCTGTTGGTTTTTAACCAGACTTTTTCGCCTACTTGGTACTGCTTATTGTCTTTGTGTTCATTTGAGTACCTAAGTGTTTTCTCTTGAGCCTCTTTGATCTTGTCTCTTATTGTGCCCGCAAAATCTGGTGGAATAGCGTGAACTATTTCATGAGGCTTTTTATTTGTAACCGAGTGGACAGTTCTGTTATATTCTATTGTTGCAAATAGAATGAGGTCGGTCGTCTCGGTTATGTTTTGATCTATCTTGATGCACCGTGCGATTTCTGCTAGGGTGCTATGAAATCTCTCAACTTGGCCATTAGACGTGCTGTGCAAGGGGGGCGCATTTGAGACCTGTATACCATACCTATTTTCTAGGATGGTTCGTATGGTTTGTGAGTTGATAGACCTTTCATTGTCGCAATAAACTGTTTTTATTTTAGGGAACAGATTTATTAGTTGTAGTATCGGAGTTTTGATATCTACGATTGCTCTTGAATCGATTGGTTGGACTATAGCGAATTTTGAAAATTTGTCGATACAAGTTAGAAAATGCTTTTGATCAGTTGAAAATATATCTATGTGGATAATTTCCCCAGTATAACCGGGAATTGGTGTTTCCGCTATGGTTTGTTGCACTGGGTGACGATTGTATTTTGCTTTGGAACATGTTCTGCAATTTGCGGTGATTTCTGCCGCTAGCTGGCCCATTTTGGGAAAAAAGTAGTCACGAAGGACCTGTTTTACGTTTTCCTGTCCTGCTCTATGGGCCCTATTGTGTTCCGTGGTCATAATTTCCCTTTGCTCGGTACTGTTTGTTATATCGGTGACCAAGCTTTTACAATGTCTAAATGTCGTCGAGGGAAAAGCGACGATTAAATCGTGCTGAATGAAGGCGAGTATAGGTAGCTCGCAGTGGATTGCATTGACGACATCTATTTTTACTAAATCTTCTAGTGAGCGAAGCAGTGTTGTGCGGTCTGTAAATCGCACAATGTGACGCGTTTTTGATTTAAAAAGGATGATCGACTTTATAGACGGGAAATCTGCCTGTTCGATCACTATTTGGTTCCTGAAACAGTTTACAGGTTTTTCCGTTGACTCTATAGTGTAGGTCAACGACTCCTCGCTGTGGATAGTAACGATGTCGGAGTGTGTATCGTTATCTAAAGCATTTACGTTTTGCCGCGACAAGGCATCGGCTACGTGGTTTTCCTTACCCGGCTTGTAGAACACTTGTGCGTTATGTTCATCAACAAACGCTTTCCACCTTTTGAGCCTGGGATTCGGATTTTTATCCGACATTGAACCGGTCAGTGGTTGATGGTCGGTGAAGATGTTTAACTTCTTTACGCCATATAAATAGCTTCTGAGATTTTGGAGTGCCCATACTATTGCTAGTAGTTCTCGTTCATTTGTTGCCATTGAAATCTCTGTTCCGCGTAACGTACGAGAGATCATGGTGATTGGACGACCTTTCTGTGAAAGAACAGCCCCTAGGCCGCTTCCAGAGGCGTCAGTGGTCAAGTCAAATGGCTGAGTGAAATCTGGGTATGCCAACATGACATCCTCAGACTCCAGGATGTTTCTAAGTTTTTCAAATGATTTTCGCTGCTCGTTGGTCAGCTCTAGTTTGACTTTCTTTGAGTGGTTTGCACCAATTTTTCCATTGTCACCTTTTAGAATATTCGTCAGAGGTCTTGCGATGCTAGCAAACCCCTTTATGAAACATCTATAATAACTGGCCAGTCCCAGAAATGACCTGAGACTGAACAGTGTTGATGGAGGTTGAAATTCTTTTATAGCCTTAACCTTTTCAGGCGAAGTTTTAATTCCCCCTCGGGACACTATGAATCCCAAATATTCTACGTTCTCCTTAAAGAACATAGATTTTTCTACAGACACTCTCATGCCTGCATCGCACAAAGTTTTTAGGACCGTGTTTATATCGTTGACATGACTCTCCATTGTTTGGGAGAAAATGATTACGTCATCGACGTAGACATAGCAAGTTTTACCGATGTGATCTCTCAGAACATCATCTATGGCCCGTTGGAAAATACTAGGGGCATTTTTTAAACCAAAGGGAAGTCTGCAGAATTCATACTTCCCATTGTTGACCGAAAAAGCTGTCTTTTCTCGATCGCGCTCCGCGAGCTCAATTTGATGGAAGCCCGACTTCAGATCAAGAGTCGTGAAGTACTGGGCTTTTCCAATGTTCGACAGTATGGTCGATATGGATGGTATAGGATACTTGTCATCAATTGTTTTCTGATTCAGTTTTCTGAAGTCAATAACGAGACGTTTCTTCCTATGACCTTCTTCGTCAAAACCCTTCTTATCAACAACCCAAATTGGGTTATTGTAAGGCGACCGGGATGGTCTTATTATTCCGTCTGCTAGAAGTTGTTTAACTTCTGAATTGACGAAATCGGCTACACCCATCGGATATGGGTAAAGTTTTGAATATACAGGTTCCCCGTCAGTGCGGATCGTGGCGACCGTATTTATATTAAAGGGGAGGGACTCGTTTGGGTCCGCAAAGGCTTTTGATCTGTTTTTGATCATCTTTTTAAAATCTTCGTTGACGGCGTTTGGCACGTCCACGTCATTGATGTTAATAAAGTTTACATTTCTGCATTTTGAGTAAAAAATCTGCTCTGTACCATGATCATGCTCAATGATGTTTTTTGTTAGATCAATTTTTGCATTGACCCTTTTTAGTACATCTAGTCCAACAATTCCGTCATATCCGTTCAGGTTGTTTAACAAGAAAAAGTATGACTTAACATTGAATAGATGGATCAGACACTTTTGTTTTATTTTTGTGTGCCCATGGATTGATGTAACTTCAAATGGTGTTTCCACCGGTTTGAAGTGTTTTAGTTCAGATAAAGGTTTTATGTAATTTTTGGAGGCTCCTGTATCTAATAGTAACCTGATTTCCCGCCCCGCTATCGTACGAATTATGTACGGGAGCAGGGACGTTCCCCTAAAAAATTACATGATTCCGAATCGGACGTGTTATCTGCCTCGATTTCCGCTGCTTCGTAGGATGACTTTACCCTATACTCCTGGTCATGCGACTGCTCTTGGGTCGTATGGTTCAACCATTGACGACTGCGAGCTGTCTGCTCGCCCCTAAATTTAGAACGTGATGTGGGATCAACGTCCATTGGTTCAGGACCTAGATTTTGAGAATAGCTTTTACGAGGATTATTTGATTCACTGTTCTGTTGCGTTTGGCCTTTATGTCCTTGGTTTTTAGAAAATTGAGAGCCTCTAGTTTGGTTACTAGTGCCCGGTGCATTATTGTTTTGATTTCTCTGGAAAACACCCTGGGAGTTGTTGTGGTTATTACCTTGTGGGGTGTTATGAAAACGGTTACCCTGGCGACGGTTTTCTGAATTGTAGGATTTGTCCTCTAAATTTTTATTAAAGTTTGCAACGAACCAGGCTCGCTCATTGCAAGACTCTGCCCGTTGAGCCACAGCCAATGCTGATGGCAAATCTTTGGGCGCAGCCGAGAGAACTACATGTCGGACTGATTTTTTTAACCCGGTCACAAAAGCGGTCAAAGCGTCCTGCCGTGACCTGTTATTTAAGATAGCGGCAGTATTTGTGTCATAAGACAACAAAGTCTTACTAATAATAAGAGTTAGCTTTCTCTCAATCTCATTATAAAAAGTCATTAGGGGAAGTTCTCCCTGACGCATAGTAAGCATTTGTTGTTGCGTTACCTCGATTGGAGTTTGTTCTGCATAAGCGCAGTCCATTCTAGCTATTATAGCATCAAAATTTAGTACTGTATTATGTGACGTAAGCATTACTCCCGCGGGGCCTATTACCTTGTTACGTATGATTCCTACGGCCTGGTAGGTTCTAGAGCTACCCAAATATGGTTTGTAGATTTCGTAGGCGTTAACTGCTGCGGTTCGCCATGCCACATACTCATCTTGTTTTCCGTCAAAACTTGGTATGGACTTTACTAAGTCTAGTGGTTCATTACAAGAGATAGCTGAGTTATGTGGTATTTGCTCGTATACCACTAGGGGTCCACCCTCATTTACTCTCTGCCTATTCTCAACCTCTTTAAGCTTTTCTGAAAATATTTTTTGTTGATGCTCTAGTGCGCCATTTACGGCCGCTTCCATGAGTCTAATTACATCTTTATTACTAATGGTACCTGAGGTTTTCGCCTGTTCTTGTGTTGCTGTTGTCTCTTGTTGAAGGTCCTGATGTTGATTTTGAAATTCCTGGTCGTTAACCATTTTTACTTTGTCTGTAAAGCCGTCAATTAAGTTACTTAATTCTATATCTTCGTCGGTCTCAGTACCGTCAATGTAACCCCCTTGATGGCTATTATTTCTTATGTCTTTATAGCTCTGTATTAAGTCTTCGTCACTGTCGTTGTTTTCGTTACTGTTTCTATACATCGGACAATGATACTTTTTAAATTTTTTTTTATAATTTGTATGAGAAAGAGCTTAATTTTCCTTCTTCATCATTTGTTTTTTTTTTTTTTTTAAAATTGTAAATGAAAATCGCTATACCTGAACTTTTAATTGCAATCACTTTTTTTTTTTATTTCGTTACTTATTATGTGTATTTTTTTTCAAACATTGGCACACATGTCTGGTTGACGTTAAAAGAGGTAAATTGAAAATAAAGATCTCACTTACATGTTATATTGGTATACTGGTATAATAAAAATGCATCGAAGACGGTAGCTGGTTGATCCGTTTATCCTCTGGCTGTCGTTGATTTAGCTGATTACTGTTGATATGCAGCGGTTTTCACTGTTGCTTGTGCAGCGTTGTTTTGCTTTTGTATTAGATAATTTTGTTTGTTTGTTGCTGTTCACTATTATTGTGCAGCGCGCGAGTCCGAAGTGTCAAAGAAAACCCGATTACGAGACCTTGATTTCTAGATCTTTTTACTACGGATTTTAAGGTTTTACGACACTTAAGCGCGTTGGGCGTCAATTAAACCAAATACGTTTGTATTGAATGGTTCTTTTTATTAGAGCCAACTGCTCTGAATTCTGGTATCTTACGAACTAAATGCAAATCAAATTTATTCAGGCCGCCAAGTCTTCGGTTGGAGGCAGCGGTCCCAGCAGAGCGCTTAGTCAGCGCCTCGTGCCGTCTGGAGTTCCGTGCCTTCGACGGTCACCCAGCGCGCACATGCCCGCCTCGCATTACGCTGACCCTTGCACATCGCTTTCGCTAAAGCGAAATGCGTTACTGGGCTGGCTCAGCGTCGCCGATGTTATTGTTGGTCCATCCGGTCTTGGATGGCATTTCGGCGGGTCGTCGCACCCCTCTGACTTGCTCGTGTTAACTTACATATGTAAAACTTTGTCTATTTGGCTCTTGCCTGTTTGTTTCACAGTCAATTTGCATGTTGGGTCAATGAAACGAACCATTCAGGACTTTAAGCCAGAGATGGCAAGGATATCGATGGATAGGACAACTTATGTCTTGAATGTATTGTAAAATATAAACGGCAATCGAATGAAGGTGATGCTATCCTCTACTTTTACTTACTTTGGTTAAGTATACTTATATATTTTAATGAAATGTTAAAGATGGTATCTAGAAAAACATATTTTATATTACTATGGCAAGAATATAGATGGTTAGAAGAACTTATATCTTGAAAGCGTTGAAAATACATACAGCTCTTGATGAAACGGATGGGTTTTTCCATTAAAATTTACTTGCATACATGAATAATTGTCTGAAATGTTATGCTAAATATATTTAATTGAACTATTTAAATGTATATTAAATTCATAAAGTTACAAAATGTGTTATCCTAATAACCTTTAATATACTCCTTTTTAAAGAAAACTGTGGATTATTTCATATAGCCTTTATTGTGATAGTGATATCCTATTAAGCCTAATATTTTTGAAAAGACATTCCTTATCCGGACCATTAGACGTTAGAGCTGCTGTAAGGTCCTGTACCTGAGTGGAAATTGCCGCTGTAAGCCAGGCAGGTGCAAATGGGGCTGGAAAAGGGGTTGGAAAAGAGGCTGGAAAAGCAGCCCGCGGCTCCCAAGGCAGCCAACTTGAGAATGTTTGCTGAGGCCCACGAAAAGGACAGCTCCCAGTCGAAAATAGAGAACACTTGAGTGGCAGCCAGGAGGAGGAGTGGAAGTCCGGGCTCCAGTTTGTCTTTAGTTTATGCAAATTCAGGGACTTCTAGGCGCCGTTGGCCACCGCTCGCCTGGCATTTATTAAGTTAAAATATTTATAAAATTTAAATGGGCAAAGCACGTAAAAAAAGGGTTCTTCCACCGTCAAGCCTATCGATTTACAAATTTAAATTACTTTCTTTTCTTCGCCGTTGCGTGCTGCCTTTTTTTATCGTGGCTCGTGGAAGCTGGCAAATCTCAACATGGAAATCCTTTTTTGTTAACAAATTTGCCTGCATGTTGCCAACCAACCAGGCAGCATCCGTCTTCTTCGCTGGGGACAGATATTCGCAATCATTTAATTTTGCATTTGCGTTGACGTTGCTTCAATTAATTGGACTATAAATCCAAGTCACTCATTCTGTGGCCTGTGACAGTTTAATTGAATTCGGTCCTGGGAACTGCCATGTCCTCAGCCCTAATCATCGATTGGGTTGGCCAAAAATGTGTTGTTAATGGCAACAGCTTGGGGCAGGTAATTAAGCCACGGTTCCACATGTTGGCTCTTACATGTGTCTCAGTTGGTCCACTGACTGCCAGTGGGATGTTCGCTATGATGTGCCCGTAAAGTCGCTTTCGGCTGTCAGAGTTGTTGAAAAATTGATGAGCTGCAGCCGCTGGAAACTCGGAGTCGTGGGCGTGAGTATCTGTTGAGCTACAAGAGCTGAACTAATGATAAATCCAACAGTGAGTGCTACTTAAGCTTTGTCTTTAAAGTTGGGTTTGTCACCAGTAAACTGGGAATTGAGTGGCACACTTTTGGGTACTCTTTAAACTGATTTTAAATCCCCAGAAAGTTTGAGGTTTCACTAACCGTGCTAAACCACTTTTAGTAGCTTTAAATGTGTTATAATTAAAATTAGATAAGACATGCAAGGTCTCTAAATATTAAAATGTAAGATATTCGTTATTTCGAACTTTAAATTTGTAAGAAACAGCTTTTTGTTTTTCATTTCCATTTACAGCTGTATGAAGTAAATGTAAGCGCATATTTAAATCATATTTAACCCTTTCAATATAGTTTAAACTTTTCCAAATAAGTCAACAGCAAAGTTTACAAATCTAAAAACACATATGTTCATTTGCTGCTCAAAACTGGGAAATGACTTGACCGCAAAAGCTCATCAATCATACGCACCGTGTCCCTGATGCCTTTCAGCTCGCATTAACTTATAGTTTTCCCATCGCCGTCCATCCATCTAGTTATCATAGACTCCGGTTGAAGAGTGGTTGGAAAACCCGAAAAGTACCTCGCATAAATATTTATAAACTCGAGACGGGAATGTGAAATCGACGAGCCGAAAATCGATGGCAAAGCAAACGTTTTTATTAGGCACACCCACACACCCACGCAGGTTTTCTTTGGCTTCTGAATTTTTAAAATTCAATTTAAATTTATGTAGCCCGAAATGACGTGCCAACGAAAATGTTTGGCAAACGACGAGCATCACGAGTGCGAAACGTTGACAAAATGAAAATCGAAGCTTTGGCAATTAGATAAAAGCGGCTAAATGGTTCGTTTTTGGCGGCTATTTTGGGCCACGGAAGCAGCGGACAATTCCTAGGGGCTTATTTTTTTTTATTATTTTTCCACCAGCGAGGGTAAATAAATAAAAATGCCAAAAGTATCGCAGCGGCCGAAAGGTTAAATTCCAATTAGCTGTGCACTGGCTCGTGATAATTAACTGGGCGAGCCCTGAAAAAAGGGTTAAGAAAAGGGGAATTTATTGTTCGGCTGTTCAACGTGGCGTATGCGTAATTTTATGCGGGAGAATCTGGCGGCAAGTTCGTTGACTTGACGCTTGATATTCGCCCTGTTCATATTTCATTAAGATTCAACGAAGGACAAGGGCACTGCACCTGCGGCTTTGTTAATTTCCCCAGACACCTTGCAACCGAAAAGCGTTTCCCGTCGCCCTCCCCTTCCCCTCCTGCAGTTCGTTCTAAAGAAATGAAAATGAAAACAAATAAGAATCCAGTCCAATGGGGATGGGGAAGGGGGAGCTCCTTAAAAATGTAGATGGTGTATGGGGGAGTACATAGGTCAACAAACAGCAACAATTTGATTCTGTTTGCCTTGCCCTCCGCAGGTTTGTTTGTTTGTTGATCTGTTTGTTTGGGAAATTTCAGGTTTTTGTCCTCACACGAATGATGTTACACCTGAAAGTATACCGAAAATCAGAGAGCAAGTGCACTGGAAAAATTACTAAAAGTATGTATATAGATTGATAATGAAATAGATATAGGTATTCCTTAAAAATTTCACCAAAAAATAAGTTACTTGATTGCCTTAATAATAATATTAATACTTTTATACAAAATTTAGTTTGATTAATTTTAATAAGCTCGTACGTTAGTTATGTATCTTAAAAAATCTATATTCCCAAGTTAAGATACATATTTTTGCCAATTTTCTGACACACAAATATTTAAAAATGGCTGATAAGTAATAGAATTAAGTTGTTCTTATTTTCTGTGTAGTTTTCTCCAGATGTCCGCTTGAGCTTTCCGTTTCACTTTAAAAGTCAACAAATTAGGGGAAACTGCAGCTGCAGCATTCCGGTGAGTTCAGTGAACAGGACACTCCACCCACACGGACTGGCCGACAGGATAATGACTTTGTTTCAATTGGAAACTGGCTGCGAATGTTAATTTGAATGTGGCGGTGGTTGGTAGGGGGGAATACCCGGAGCTTAGCTGGCCGGATTTATATTTTTTTAATTAGGTCTTCTGGGCAGCAGACAGCTTGAGCTCAGTTCGACGCACTTCAATTTCAATTTACTTTTAATTATTCGCTCTGCTTTTGTATTCCTCTGAACAATTTAATATGGAATAATTGTTCGAATACGGCTGAAATAACGAGGGCAAACACGGCAAACACAATTGGCGTGTCGTTTAAACGACTTTCTACTTTCGAGAGTCGGACTTCGATATGGCCAATGGCATGGAAAACATATTGGCCAGGAGGAGGTCCTTCGTGTTCGTTCCTTTGCTTGTGCAGCTTGTTAAGCGGCAGATTCGTTTCAATTAAATTTGCTGCCATCAGTGTTGTCGACTTAATTAGTTGGCATAACCTCTGACTTCTGTTGCTCGGCAGCGACTTACGCACCATTTGAAGCGGCAAATGCGATACTAAATGGCAAAGTTTTACAGGTGAAGGGAAATTAATGGAAAAATAAGTGGGGCACATTTAGAAAGATTTTTGAAACAGTTTGCACTAATAGAAAGAAAGGCAATACAAATTAATTTTAAGGTAAGGAAACATTCATTAAAGTTAGAAAGCTTCTGCTTGTTAAAAGATTAGGTAATTGCTGTAATAAGATAGTAATACGATTGATTGTTTTGTTTTAAGCACTTTTCTTAATTTCGCCAAGAGGATGATATCGAGCAACTAATCCTCAAGCGCTTTCCCCGCGCAATTCCCCTCGTTGTATCCTTGTTATCCAAACGCGGAGCTGTTATTTATGTAAGGTGTCCCTGGCGTTGGGGACAGGTTAGTTGATGGTCCTTGCCGATTATCTCCACATTCCTATTCTGCACTTTGTAGCCTTGGCCACCACGGTAAATTGAGCTTAATTGGAAATTACACACCAATTTCGCCCTGTTGCTGTTTGTTGTGGGTGTTGTTGATGTTCGAAGGACGAGGATGTTGTGCCCACTCTCATATGCATTACATAAACTGATTCTGTTGGAGCGCGCGGCCACTTTGAGCCCAGTTAATATAATTAGTTTCGGCGTAAAATTGTAAGCATCAACCGCAAAAGACGTTAACGCACACGTGCAACTTAAACCATACACACACAAAGCACAGATACACACACAAGCGACAAGGACATTATTGCGGCCCAACAAAGGAGTGAAAATCCTGCGGACAAGGGCTGACAATCTAGGGTATTAAAGTTTTCCACTTGCCACTCATTATGCCACACATCCATCCCACCCACTCGAATTGTCCACTTCCAGTGTAAAACTCAGCCATCCTGGCTACGCAACGTGTCAATAGAGGAGCCCCAAAGCCGCAGGATATTTCCGTTCAATATTTGTACAATTTCCTATGTTTGCGCAATAGAATTTGCTGTTGACATGCCACTTTTCCCGGCTCGTGGGCGCTTCGCAATATGATGTGGTAAAAAGTAAGCTTTGCATGTTTTTGTTGCTCAATTCTATATATGTGTGTATCTGCGAGATTGCATAGATACAGGGGCCAGGATGCCTGCTTTTTGATTAGATGTCATCCGCTTTTTCCACCGAAAATGCTGCCCAGCTAAGTGTGAAATTATGAAAATTTTCGGCTCGCTCCGTCAGGTGTGTGCGGCGTGTGTTGTTTTTTAATTACCTGTAAAGCAAATTACGTATACGCCGCATTACACGCCGGCAAGTGCGTCTAATGCGATTTTTGCGCTGGGGATCGCCATGTGTCATCTATTCTGATAAGCTGTCTGGAAATGGGTCTCATGGTCTGAAAATTTCTTGAAAACAGTGTGGACTTCTTGGAATTTAAAAGAGTTTAAAGTTGAGCATAAAAACAAGTAAGAAAGCTTTAATCAGATACTCAGCTTCTCCAGTTACTAATAAATAATAAATGGGCATATCAATGCTAAAATACTATATAAAAATATAATAAATAAAACTGATTTGGAACATCGCCCTCTTTTTCCCATTTATAATTAATAAAATTACAATTAAAATGTTTTTATATTTATTGAATTAGTCAGCAGATTCCCACACAATTTCAGCAACTCATTCTGTTTTAGAAATGTCCCTAGGCCTGAAGGACTTTCGTCCTTTTCGCGGCATGGTAATGAAGGCACAAAAGTGCATTCAACTGAGCGTGATGGCGAGAATTGACGGGTAAGGGGCTACAAACCGGAAAGGAAGGCGGAAGAGGAGGAGCAGGAGAAGAAGGAGGAGGTGATGGCATCCGCGAAATTCCTTCAGGCCACGACAAGGCGCCACCACAAAAGGGTTGACGAAACTTTTTGAAGTTGCCACAAAATTGCGTTAACTTTTTAGTAAGTCACTTGATTATTTGTTCGTCGCCTTGCCTCATTTCGGTGCCTCTGAAGGAGGTGAAAATTGCTCCAATGAAGTTGCCTTGTCACCAACTTGTCTTTGGTTTCTCCGACCAACCAACCCACCGCCGAACTCAATGAAAAAGGATACTGCCGTGCTTGACCTTGGCTTGATTTGGGTCGGAGTTGTGTTGGAAGCTGTTGGAAACTGGCGACATTTAGCGCATAATTGAGATAATTAAATTCGCTTTGACAATGCGACCCAAAGCGGCAGAGAATCGAGGCAAATCAACAGCAAAACGGGAATGGAATGTAATAAATAAAAACCGAAGTACCAAAGGAGGGAAAGGAGTTCAAGGAGCTCTGGCACAACACTTTGCCAAAAGGATTTCAAAATTAATTGAGTTTCAGCTCGGGGTCAGTTCAATGCCAACGAATGGATACACACAAAGGACACATTTATCTAGATAATTCTGGACCATTTGCTTCAATCCAAAGACTTTCACTTGTTTAAATTCCAATTCGGTTAACTCTTATGACATGGAAAAATAATTCACAGATTTGTTGACAAATTTGGCTTTGCAAGGAGATCCTTACTCATTTAATTCTTTATATTTTAAAATGTAATTTAATTTTCTAAAAAAATGCAAGTGCACGAAGAGTTTCCAAGAAAAAACACTTTTGTATTTTCTTTTAGTGTGTTTACCTGATGAAAAGGGTTGACAGAGGTCAAACCTGTAAATTGTAATTAAATTTTTCCTCGGGTAATAAAAGTCTTCTCCCTATGTTACACCTTCAGGAATTGCTTGTCCTGGGCCAGGATTCGATGTTACCAGAGCAGCAGTCTCTGTTGCACAAGTGATGTCCTTTCCCCCTTGACTGCTTAGTATGCATTGCATTTCCCAAGCCGATTGGTCGAGCCCACTCCCTTGCGATCCTGCCAAACAGCAGAGCTAAGACGACAGGCAACCGACTTCGACTGATTTTATTATGCGAAAAGTGATATTCGAGGAACCAGGACAAACATGACTTTCCTGCCACCTCATCCGATTCCTGTACGCATGTACGCATGTATCTTCGCCCTACGAAGGCGCGTAATTGGAGCGTAATGTGTTAAGTTGACAGGCACGTGAATTGCCTCTAATTTGTTGCCTGTTTGCAGATTGTCCTTCGCCATGCCCCCACCACTGAATCCTCTTTTCCAGCTTTTCCGCTGCACATCTGTTGCATATTTCATGGCGTGATTACATTTTGTTCAGTTTTCTACGAGCATATACTATACATAGTGCGAATGTGTGCTCCGAAGTTGGCAAGTCTTGCATGCAAATGACACTTACACCAGCTGAAGGCAAACATCAATCAGAGTTTTGGGTGAGTTAAGGAGGTTAGGGCAATTGACTTACCAACGAGCCAGGAGAAGCTGCAATCTACTGGGATTCAAAAGGATATGCTGAATTGGGACAAATAACTAATAAAATAGGGAGTTAGTTCGCATTTTAGCAGGGCAATCATAAACTTTCATCGTAAATATAATTTCCTATTGGAAAATGCATAAGATGTGAGATTCCACTAAATGGAAATCTAAATAAATAAAATTTGCACTTATTACTGCTTATTTTTAATGTATTTATTGTATCATCATTAATTAATTTTTTTTTAATCAATTCTGATTTGTAACTTTCATTCTACTTTTTTCCAGGAAGTTTTCCCCAATTTACTGGGCCTGAGTGAATGGACTATTAGACAAAAATGAATAGTTTTTCCCTCTAGGTTCATTCAATGTATGTTTACCTCGTTTGCTGGTGGTGTTTTTGGCCAAAAACATGGAAATGCCCCAAGTGGCAGCTGCTCGAACAAAAGCCCGATTTCCCGGAATACTCCCCTAGAACTATTTCTAAAACAAACATTCCAGAATTACAGCTGCGTATTCGAAACTTTTTGTAGCACTTTTTGCGTGAATTTTAATTCAAGTTACATCCAAATGAACCAGGAGGTATTAAACCGTGTGCTCGTGGCTCAGTTGAAATTCCTAACTCAATATTTTGCTTTCTATTACGCAAACTTAGTGCGGGCGAAGTGAAATTGGCGGGGCGAAACCATTAGATTTTTTTTAGGTATGTGGGGCGCTGTGGGGAAGTTTTTCAATTTTTTCTAATCCTCGATTTGCGTAGCCAGCCAAAAAAATACATTGAATTGAACTGGCAGGAAAAATCGGACTGCAACTGTAGCTGATTTCGGCCAGGTCGTAATGGGGGATCCAAAAAAATTGAAAGCATTTTTACCCATCGTGTTTTTACGTTTTGTTTGCTCACCTCACTGGGGAATAGATAAAAAGCTTAGACTTCTTTTTTTTTTTTTTGTGTTCTGCAGGCACAAAAAATGATAATGCTGCCCACCTAGCAAAAGAATATTTCTTAGAGTCCGAAATTAAACAAAAATACCTCCTAAACGAGGTAAATCTAGGTGACGACTTAAAACTGTTTTCCTGAAAAAATAATAGGCTTTCCAAATAGAACCAAAGTTTTATATATTGATATAATTTATAGATATACAAAATTTATTATTAATTACAATATTACAATATTATGATCAACGGATTCTTCACTTAATAAATAATAATAAAAAAAAAAATTAATTACTCAAATCGGGTTAGTTCTTCAGATTTCGGTAAAAAGCTGTTACTGTTGCTTATTATTTTTCTTTAACGTTTTTCTATTTCGATTGGGGTATCAATTTTTATGATTGAATAACAATAGCATATTTTTATTTCTTCTTGTATACATTTCACATTCTACTGTTGCGCTTCGTCACTACGTGGACTGCCGTCCACAGTCATGTTGCCATTTTTGCTACTGCAAATAAAATTGTTTGAAAACCAAGAGGTAGAGGTAAATACAAAGTATAAGTAAAAAAATATAAAAATTGTTCTTACTGGCTTGAATAATATTAATTCCTAGCCAACTGTGAAGTATTTTTAGAAGTTTGTCCCATCTTCTTATTTACTTGCTATATTAGCATACATTTCACACTCTTAATTATTCAATACTCTGTAGTCAGAATTAAATAGTTATTAACACCTCATTTCATTGTACAATTTATAGGGTATTTTGGTCTATTGATCCCTTATGAAAGCACTTTTTTAGGAAGATTGGTAGACTAATATTTTTATTGACAAAACGGATTTGTGGCAGCTTCGATTGGTTTATGACATTTGATTGAATATATATTCTCGTGCGGCTTCCATTCATGCATTTCCTTTGTGATGATTCAGTTTCATTTTCATTTTGGCTATGTTTTCGATTTCGAAGGGGAGTTTCGTTTTCAATTTCATCTTAAGCTGGCTTTAAACGGTGAAGAGCCCTCGGTGTTTTGAACCCACTTCCATTTCACAGCACCGGTCAAGTGCGATAAGTCGGTTAATTGCTGTTGGATGATGCAGCAACAAATTACATCGATCCGCTGTAATCCGCGTGACTTCCCCGACACAATTCTGATCAAAGAGGTACATAGAGTACAAGAGGTACACCGTCATCGTCGACCTGCAGTTGGTGTAATTGTTACAATGGCCCAAAACACTTGACATTGGCCCTTTGCGAGGGCGACATTGAAACCACGCTGCGAAGGCCCTCCCCCGAAAACATTAAGAAATGTATAGATATGGAAAAAATGATATTTGTAGAATGGCGGAAGGGAATGAGGTATGGAATGGTGTGGTCTTGGGGTAATCTCTAACGATAATATTGACAGATTCTTCTGCAATCAAATAGTGCAGAGCAAATGGGCAAACACATAATAATAATAATAATAATCTCCGAACGCCAATCCTCAGATCTTTAACGATCAATGACCATTGTCAGGGCCCAAAACGTCGAACATCCGGCTGGGAGCGTCGAACACGTCTGAAGACGTCTTAACTTGGCCAACGGCGTTTCGTCAAATATGTGTTAATGCGGTTCGATTGCGTTCGATTGACCATCGAACATCTTGCGGCCGGCCTGCTAATTTTTTGTATAAATACTTAAATGATTTCAACAGCAGCAGCAAAACCCAACCGCAGCTCCAATCGATTGAGCAGGTCAGATACAGATCGCAGAGCAAGTGAAGCAAACATTTAAGTTACAACAAAGATGGTAAGTCACTGTGCAGAAATAGTAACTTTTAACAAAACAGAGAAATTAAAGATACATATTCTGAAACAAACTTTACTTATGTGAACTCAAACAACGTCTAAATTATAATACCTTTTCATTTATATTAACATACAAAAATCCAATTCAGTACAATTGTATAAAAAACAGAAGACATTTTATTGTAAATTATAATATTTAATTTTTTTTCAACTTAATGAAAGTGCATTAGTTGATATTGTTCATGTGGCCTTTTCTTTAATTTCCAGCAAGGATTCAAGGAGATTTGCCTGCTGTTGGCCGTCGTGAGCCTGGCCAGCTGTCGCTCAGTGGTTCGCCGTGATGTTAGCCACCTGCCGCTGGAGTACCTGCCTCCAGTGCAGCTGCCACCTGTGCCCAGTCGCGATTACTTGCCGCCGGTGGAGCAGCATGCCGCCACCCTGAACCATGTCCTCCAGCCGCCCCGTGATTACCTGCCTCCGCTGAACAACGAGTACTTGCCACCTGTGGTGGAGGAGGAGCAGGAGCAGGAGGTGCCCACCACAACCGAGGTAATAATTCCAGAAGAAACCACCACAGGGGAGCCAACCACCGAGGCAGTTATCATCACCACCGAACAGCCGCAGGCAGCGGAGATAATCACGGTACCGCAAGAGGAGGTGGAAGTGAAAACCGTGGAGGAGGAGGAGCCCGACAAGGAGGTGGAGTCCGCAGTGCTCCTGGACGACGGATACCACTATCGCACTCCATCGGTGTTTCCGGATCTGCTGCCCGTGAAGGAGTATCTGCCTCCCTTGGACGGCAATGCCGTCGTGGAGGAGCTGCCCAATGGCGAGGAGGACTCCTCGGCCCTCCTAGACGATGGTTACCACTATCGCTCCGTAAAGCGACTTCGTTTCTAGTCCCTAACACTTACTGTATTCCACTACGAATTTCTGTTTCTGTTCTGTGCGACAATTGTTGTTTAATTTTACAAAATACATAGACAAATACTTTCCCGACTCTGCTGGTTTCACACGATATTGGAAAATGGCTCAGGTGGGTGATGCGACTATAAAGTACCCAGTACTCAGTGTCATATTAGCCAAAAATGAGTAAAATGTTACTTTTATTACAAGCATGTTTAGAAATCATTGATAAACAATATTAATTACTGAGCTCATGTTTGTGGAATTGCTTTAGAGTTTCATGTCATCCCTCTAACAAATATACCCATTTAACCCTACTCATACCTCGCAGCAACTCGATTGCTGCCGTGAACATTTCATTTATATTGATGACAGGAAATTAGAAAAATGTTTTCACAATGCGCACGGAACGTCGCAAGGAACTCTTCTCCGTGAGATATTGTCGCAGTCCTGCGAGGACCTTGCTGCGTGAGTCCTTTGGGCCTGCCACACCTCACTCCCTGACCACCCACTCCCAATTGATTTGCGGCGGATTGTGCCCGGGTTTTATTGTTTTCTTTACGTGTTGCCGCTTGGCATACATTTTCATTAACCAATCTTGAGGAAAGTTTTCCTGTTACTTGGAAAATCCGCTGCGTCCCTTTTCCACTGACAAGTTTGCGGCAGTTCAATAATTCAGCAAATTTCCAATTGGCCGTATAAATATTTGAAAAGTTTTAAATGTTATTTTTGTTTTGGGGGCCTGTTTGTGCTGGGCCTAAATATATATGGGATTTTTATGTTTCCGGCGGTTAGCCGTTGTCGAATTTGCTAATGAATAATTCAGCAGGAGAAACAGAAAAATTGCTTGCCTACTTTTACGCGCAGTTGAAATAAAATTGGGAAGCAACAAGTGTCAGAAATTTTGTGGATTCTTTGCACATTCGTTGTTTTCCTTGAGATATCAAAAACAAATAAAAAATCCAAGCCAAAGAGCTTTAAGTGCATTGCACACTGCGGAATTTTTGTTTTCATTCCTTCCATTTTCCGTATCTTTTTGGTGGTCATAAACCTCAATAAATCGGGGCCAAAACAAACACCTGTAAACAGTATCCGATTGAAAGAAGTTTCGTTGACTGTTGAAGGCGGGAAAAGCTTGCGGAAAATGCGGGAAAAGCCTGCCGAAGCTTTGGCCATTCAACATTCGACGAAGCGACGACTGGGAAAATCGTATATAAGCCGTCTGCCGAGGAAAATTCAACTTAGTTGCGGGTTTATTGTTGCCGAATGCAAACGGAACGGAATCGGAAAAACCGGAAAATGCGGCCCGGCTGAAGACAGTGAGTGCGAGCGAGCGAGCGAGATAAAAATATTCGACCGAGCAACAATGAAAAGCGTTTGAAGGGCCATAGATACAAGATAATGATAACAAGAGGAGTCCACCTCCTCTCCGCCAACCGATATGTGAAAATCGGCCAGTGGAGCCGAAAGTGAAAGTGTGTGAAAGGTGAGGGAGCGGTGCAGCAAGAGTGATAATGGATAAAACAACTTCGGATACTTGTTAGTACTATCGAGTTTATGAGACAAGTCTAAAACGAAATCGTAAACAGGCTAACACAGAAATTCAGTACAGAGTTCTTTAAATTGAAGGTGGTCTTTAAACTTTTCAAGCTTATCAACAAAATGTAAAAATATAATATATTTATTTTATGTGTAAGCGTGAATACTTTCTTGTAAACTCTTTTTAAAAAAACTTATAAATTTTACGTTTAAAAGATTTTACAAAAAAAAAAAAAGAAGTGCAACGAACTAAGAAAAGCGTATGCAACAGGATATTTTAATGTTTAAGAATGTTGTGCATTGTTTTGAAAAAAAAATTAAACTATGAACCAATAAATAATGGATAAAAAAATATATATGGTAGACTTAAAAAACGAGCGCAGTGGATTTGAAATGTATTGTAACAGAAACATGAAAACAGCTAAATTAAATTGCGCAATAATAAAATCAGCATGCCCGACTTATTTGTAAACATAACAAGTATTACAAGAATCTTTAAGATAAATAAAATGGAAAATTTAGCCTGAGACCAGAAAATGTGACGCCACAAATCATTTGCACACATAAATCAAAATTACCATAAACGAAACGAAATACCCACTGTGAATAAAGATGAAGTCGAGGAGCCGCAACAACTCGAATAAATCGAAATTAAATATTAATTAAGGCCGCATTAAAATTGCAAAATAAATTGAATAACCGAAATAGCTGCAAACCGAGTGGCTTGTGAAGAATGTGGCCGAAAGAAAACACATTTTACACACTTAATTTAATCACAAAACTCTTTACAAAACTCTCACATTCGCAATTAAAATGCAATTAATTGGCAACAAACTCGCTGTGTTAAAGCAGTTAAAGCCGCCTTTGTGCGATGTTGGTAAAGTCAGTTAGTTGGCAGTTTTGAAATGTAATATTCAATTGTCATTCCATTAATTCCATCCGATCGGCAACTTGATACTACAGCTTAGCAGCTTCATTCAATTGTCTTTCGCACGAAATGCATTTTCCCTTGTTTTTCCAGTGCTGCAAAGGGCTGCTCTTGTTTCTGTGTTGTTGTCTGGTATTTGTTGTTCGCCTCCGTGGGTCTCAGCAGAGAAAAGTTTATTAATAAACAGTTTTGCCTAACAAAGCAAAAAATGATAAAGTAAACGCGACGCAGACAGGCGGTTTAGGGTGGTAAAAAGGGAAAACTGTGGGTGGGCTGGGTGCTAAATGTCAACGGTTTTCCATAGATTGGAAAGGTAGTTTATGGGAGTAACTTTTTCTGGATTATACGCTTCCAATGGAATCCAAAACACAAACTTCACAATGGGAAGATTCAATTTTAAATTCCATTAAGCTTAGTCCAAGTAATGGAAATCGTTAGTGAAGGTTTTGAAACTTAAAAGTTAGAGAATAGAAATTCTTTTCTTATAATATAATATTTTATTTATGCCTACTTTTCATTTTATGTTTAACTTATGAAAACAGTTGTTCGACAAGCAATTTTTCAGCTTGAAACTTGAATTCTTACTTAATTTCCATGTATTTCTTTAGTTGGTATAGATGATGAAGAAGTGTTTGGCTACGAGGTAATAGGAATTTAGCAAGTTTTGGTGGCTTGTACTATATGTAACTACACATCTAATATAATATACTATATTCCATTGTTATGAATTTCGATTACTGCATTCGCCGCCAAGAGCATCCAGTGTCGATCATGTATTCTCTGTGTGTCGGCATGCATTTCTGTGCCTGTGGCCGTGTGTTTGGCACGCTTTTTGTGTTTATTAATAACAAAGTAATCAGAAATTGTAATCTCCTCGCAAAGCGTATTATAGCAGTAATAACAATGGCAACATTGAACCCCCCACCTACCGCCCACCGCCCACCACAACCACAACATAACCCCACCGCCCCATTTCAATCGCAATACCAGCCCACCCCCCGCACCATCATTCCCATTCATTTGGCGATTTCAATACGGGTTTATCTTTGCCGCTTGGCTGTCTTCACGGGCTGCATCCTTGAGTCCTGGGATCCTCGATTCATTGTTGTGCCCCGCCAGCCAGCCAGCGAGCACGCTTCCGGCTCAAGTATCTTTGTTTTTGTTATGATTTCCGCGCATTGTATGTACGTATTTTCATATTACTTTATATAGATTTGCTGTTTATTTCTGTTTTCATTATTTTCTAATTTGACGCTTCATTTGTCCATGACTGATTTCTATTTTGTTTTTTTTTTTACCCTAACAGAAGGGTATTTTCGCATCTTATGCTGCAGAATTAGGAATTATATTAAAAGCTGAGACAATGTTTTTAGTTCAATTAAAACCTATTCAGTTAATATTCTCTTTTTGTATCTTCAAACTAATAACATGGTAACTAAATTTAGTTTTAGTAGATATTTTATTTTTATAATATTCACAAATGTTTAGAAGGGTGTTTTGTGGTTCGCTAGCGAAAAGCTTAATATACTTCTCGTTGTTTTTCCGGATTTTTTTTGTTTTTTTGTTCGTCCTGTTTTCTAATTTGACTTTTGCCGGGCGCTGATTTTCGCTTTGATTTTCGACGACTGATTGGGATTTAGTAGATGGGGTGAGCTGGGGGGGAGTCAGTGGATTGGGGGGTAGGGATTGATATCGGGCCATGTCCTATTGATGACTGAATGGCGTGTCTTTTTGCCACTCAATCATTCTGGTCGGCTCGGATTTGTTATTTGTACTCTAGCCTTTTTTATGTAATTTCACCTATGTCAGTTGGCTCGCTTTTCCCACCTGCAATTTCTGTTTTGCCAATTTACCTATTTCGTATGCAAATTGCCAACCATTTGGTGTCAGTCTCAACACGATTCAACACCCTATTCCACTAAATCCATACAGTTTTGAGCCACTGGGTCAAAGTAATAAAGTAAACAAATTATTTTGATTGTTTAGCTCGATTCGCGGCAATTTGAAGTTCGACTTTTCCAATTGCTTCACCACTTTTATTGCAAATGCGTAAGGAATGAGCCGAATTTTAAGCAATATCTAATACTAATTGCTTTTGGATGTTAGACACAAATTTATTGATCACAATCACCTATCACTGAAATCACTTAAAATTATGATTGGCATAACACATGATTTTGAGCTGGATAAACATATTCTTCGTATGCACATGTGATTATTTGCTGTATGTCGAAATTAAATGCATATTTTATCTGTTCCTGGAAACACTCCGAAAATCCCACGCGTATTATTTCAGAAATACTAAAGAGATCCAATTGGGCCAAGATAAATTCCCCATTATAAAATGTTCATAAGATGCACGGCTTGTGTATATTTAGTTGGTGGGTGTATTATTTGCTGGAATTTTCATATAAAACTTGTAGTGCACGCGGATAAAAGTTATTAAGCTCTTTAGTTTGAACTTATCGTTAGACCAAACCAAGAGAAATATATTTTATAAAATAAATAATACACAAATTTCATTTCTTAGCATTCTCAATTTTCCTTAATCTGGTATTCTGTTTACAGCCTTTAAAGTCATTTTTTGGCCGCATCAAAAAACATAAAAAACGAACTGTCAACCATCGCAGAATATCAGAAACAACTACAATCAGTAGGAGTCTTTAAAAAATCAGTTAAAATTGAATTTCCCTTTTTTTTTCGCCGCATGTGTGGAAAAACCAGAAAGTTTTTGCACAGTTCATTTTGTCAAGACCCTTTTTCCTCTGCGAAAAATAAACAAACACAAAAGTCGCGTGCAGTTGAAAGCGAGGGATAAGGAAAATTAAATTCGCAATAATTATTTCAAATATTTTTCTCTTAAACGGGCATTTCATTTGGAATGCAACCAATACGACGTTAAAAAAATGCGCACATTTTAAAGTTCAAAAGTTGGCAGCGAAACAAGGCGGAGTAAGGAAAACCAAACAAACGAAAAGAAAATGTGGAAAATCTTCAGATGTTGTTCTTTAATGCATACGAAATACTCAAATAAATTATCATCAGCCTAATCAACATCAGCGTTATTATCAGCAACCGGAGCCAGGAAAAGTCGGAGGAAAACTTTTCGTCCTGTAAGGTATGTATGGGAAATTTGCAGGAAATAAATTCTGATTTGCTCTCCTTTTAATAAAACCAAGACATTAAGGAGCCGACCGGTGGGCCGGCGGTGTCTTTTGTGATTCAGTTCATTCATAAGCCGTCTGCCACTCTAAGCGCTTAATTATTTAATTATGTTGAACGTCACACATACGGTCATGTTCCATAGCAAAGAGATGGGTTTTTCCCCCAACCAGCAGGACACTAAACCAGCGAAGCTCTCTCCCAACTTAACTTCAACTCTGGTTAATTTTAGTATACCCTGCCCACCCCTCTCTTTACTTCCGCCCCATGCGGTTCCTAGTGCAACGCTGCCATTGGTTTATTTCCATTTCCGTTGTACGGGGGGCGTATGCATAATATGAATATTTTTGTAAATTATTAAGTATACGTAATGAGATAGTAAATTTGCACCCCAACCACAGGCAGGTAGTGCGGTTTAGTGTCAGAGATGAAAATTGCATGTGCTTTCCACCTGGGTGTGTCGTGTGTGTCGGTGTGAGCCAGCAATTAGTTAAATACAAAAATTTATGTGCCCCATCAGAGGTAAAGTTGCGCACTTCCGCACTTCCGGTGACCCCACAGACTTCCGGTGGCCCGTGTACTATGTGATCTCTTATCTCGTAGGCTCGTCTTGGTCTTAGCAAGGATTTATGCTGGCTCATCTGACTTTAGATATGCCTTTTGGCCGGCAGGTGGGCCAAGTGCTGCTTAAACTTTGAGCAACTAAATGTCCTGGGCGGACGAAGATGGCCTCAGAAGTTTTTCCTCGGGTGTCTCAGTTATCTGGCAAAGCAGAGAAAACTTTGTGGATTACAAAGAATTTATAATTGAAGTAGGTGTGATGCGAAAACGTTTTAGGAAATCGATGGCACAACGCAAATTAAAATTCCTTTTGGACCGAGCACTTAAAAGTAGCTCAGAAAGTTGCGAAAGTGCCTTAATATTGTAGATAGCATTTCAATTATTTTCTTTGGCATCAGGTTTGCTCTAACCGCTCGGCCACTTAATTCCATATCGAATATAATTCCGTCTAATCTATGCCCAATTTGTGTGAACATATTTCTAATTAGCCTGAATGTCATTAGTCCGAAGCTTTGAGCACATATACTCAATGGTAAATTCATTAGATTTCCGTTGGCCCATATGTCAATACAGTTTCTTGAAGTGTTTTAAAAATATGTGTCATTTCAAACATTAAACAAAATAAGTTTAAAGCAAGATTGAAACATAAAAATCATTTAGTTTATACCAGAATTCAAATTATGAAAACTGATTGCATAAATATATTATTATCTAGTTTTGTGCAACCTATGTAGAGTATTTCCTGCCTTGTATCTCGATAAATGTATTACATATCTGCAGCTGTAGTCGCATTGGCCATTTCTAATTAGTCATTGAATATTCGTCTGGCATAGGGCATATATCTGAATCCTTTAAAAGCCAAATCTAATCAGCTGCTGAGCGTGTTAATTTATTCATGGAATTATTTTTCTTGGCCTTGTCTACTGACCCACGACCCTTGGACCATTGCACCCCTTGCCCTCGCAATCTGTCTGATTAGTACAAAGAAAATCCTCTTTTGTTTGTAGTCCACGCACGAATTCGATGGAAACTTCAAGGCGAGGTCCCCAAATACCCGAATCCCCAATTTCCGATCCCCATCCATGGGATCTGAGTTCTCAGTTCAATATGTTTTCCTTTTTTTCTTTTTTTTTCTTCTAATCCGAGAGTGTGGACCATCTGCTTTCCGCTTTAATTCACCGGCCATCCTTTGACACACGAGATGAAAGCTGTGAGTGTCCTTGAACTTGCCACATTTAGTTGCTGAGATACAAAAATACAAAAACACAGACTTCGAGTTCAACTCAATTACTATAATACAAAATTCAAGTTCAACTCAATTACGTGTCTTTCGCCATGAGTAGGCATTTTTGTTTGTCGAATTCCTAAAAATCATTGATAGATTTCCCCCTTCCCGGGTTCAAACTCAACACATAACTCCATAAAAATTGTTTCGCTGCTGCTTTTCCGGTTGCCAAATTAAACAAAATGAAAGAGAGCATCAAAACGAACACGATTTTCTGTTTACTCAGCAATTGTTCATGAAAATGCACACGATATTTTCGATATAAACACAACAAATGCAGCCAGATACGCTAGAATGTGTTCTTATGTCGGCCATATAAACAATCATAAACTTCGTGATTTATGCACCATTCGAGAGCATTGAAATGCAATCGAATGGAATCCGATTCGCAAATTTTTCGACTCTATTTAAAACCTAGTGCACTTATGCAGAATGCCGAAAATGAATTCGTCGGGAAATTCCTTAAGCTGCCTAGAATCAATTATTCGAAAGCGTGGAAGTCAGATGTTCATTTAAAATCTTATTTAATAAATAATAAACACACCTTTCATGACAATGATTTCCAATGAGAATGAATATATTTCCAAACCATAAATTGTTTTGTCAAATATAGCCATCATTTACCTAATTGTCTATAATCGAATAAATAGCTTTCATAGACACCTTTCAATTTAATGCACCGGTGAGTCCTTCAATCGAAGGCGACGGTTTCCGTGTCCTGGCGGCCTGCCAAATCGCCACTTGACATTGCCCAGTGACTCGGAGGACACGGAGGTCCTCGGAATGTACCATGTCCCGGATGACCGGAGGAAAGGCCATAGTCTGCTGGCTGCATATCTTTAATGAAATTGCAGGCGGCACACCGACAATAAACCGGCGGGGCAGGACATCGGGGGGGTTGGGGTCCTTTGGTGAAACCGCCGCTTAGTATGCAAAAGGATGGTGACTGGGTGACTAAGGCCTCATCCGCATGGCAGAGGGCTAAAGTCACCGGGCCAAGAGTTGGCCGGGAACTGTGAGCTCTGGGCCACATGAGCACATGGCTCTGGGCGCAACGCATAAAGGATAACGGATAATGGACTTAAAATAAACAAAGCAAACAGGCGGAAGGGCAGGGCAGGGAAAAAGGGGGGCAAAAGAAAAGCGGACGAACAAAACACGGCAAAACAGAAAACGGCTAGGAAGGATGGAAAATCGGGGCAGGGAAACTGTTTTTCTTTGTTGCCGATGTACCCAGTGATCAGGAAAATGTGGGATTGGTGCCTCCACTATATTGGTTCTATTTTGGGCTTTGGAAACGGCTCAGGTAATTCCCGCCAATTGTTTTAAAAATCTCCAGGGGTTACAACAATCCAATTAGTTTCTTGTAAAGCACTTTTTAGGTTAAAACAGATACTACATAAGAAAAATAGTGTTTGTTAATCTAAAATATGCATTAACTATAATGTAAATATAAAATAAAAAATTACGAATTTTTTCATTTTACAAATGGTAATAGAAAAAGTATCAGTTGAAATGTATCTTAAGAATGCTTCTTTAAGATACAAATCTATGTTAAAAGTATCTTGTTTCGATTATACAAATCTTGAGCTTTTCAATTACTTTCCGAACACTGGGTATCTCCCGGTCGATCACTGCCCTTCTTATTGACACTTCTCTTCACTGCTCAATGCACATCATCAACAATGAAAGGACTAAAGCTATAAAGCTGAGACAAAACGGCGGAGGAAGCGAGAGGGCAGATGTGGAAGGGAGATAGCATCTGGGCTCAGGTAGGATGTCGCATTCATTCGCTTGGTTTGGTTAACTTGGATCATGTCACAAATTAGTAAGTCATTTTGCCATCTTGTTTACCCATTTACCTGCTGGAAATCATTTTCCGCTTAGCCAGCTGCTGGCTATTGGCAGTGAACTTTCCCATTTTCCGATTTTCCGACCCTCCTGCCTGCCGCCTTTTTTGGCCCTTGTCCAATGCCTCCTTGTTCGAGTTTTATTACGATGCTCTTGACCGGTTTTATTGCCCTCAATATTTCTTGCATATTCTGGCCACAACTCATTCAACAAATATGTGGGTTCTGTCTGGCATTTGGCTTTTCCCTCGGCTTCAGCTTTGGTTTTTGGGTTTCGGTTTTTGGCTTGGGGTTTTGTTTTAACGAATTTATAAACCAAACAAATTTATGCTCGATTCTGTGGCTTCACCACTAGCTGTATTAATTATGAATGTTATTTTAGACCGTCTATTTCGAGCGCACACATTGAAGTTTTTGGCTTATGTGAAAAAATGCCCATCCTATTCGTTTGCTCCCCACAACATTTTTAATTGATGGGATGATAGAACTTGGGCAGCATTTTTGGAGAAATCCAAATAAATGCTTGGCTGATTAATTTCAGATGAAACGAAATTGATGGTATAGAACATTAATTAGGCCCATGAAGCAGAAACATGTTGGTATTTGCCAGATAAAAACCAAATAAAGTATTAAAAATGTAATAAGTGTATAAGCTATGAAGTAATATTTTCCAATGCAAGCAAACTGTTAACTTAACTTATTTAATAATTATTAAATTTAATATATATACTCGTTTTGATGTACACATATGTGAAATAATTAAATGTTTAAATCAAGTTAAGAAATTCCTTCATTTGGAAACTTGAATATTATTTGACTTTTCATCTCCGATGGTACATATATGCGTTGGTATTCTATGTACATAGATACATATGTATGTCCCACCTTTCGGCCCGGCTAATAAATTCGTTTGGCAATGCAAATTTCCTACCGAAAACACCTCAGCGCGTTAAATGAAATGCAAGCATTATACAAAACGCCCAAAGATGACGATGCGTAAACAAAAAAGCAGCATAACCAAAAAATCAGTAACAACAACAAACAGCGGGCAGCACATGGCAGCATAAACATTTATCGGGGTCTAAAAATATATATGTATATACTGCACTGCTCGAAAAAGAGCAAAATGCATTTTGAAGACAAAAGCTCAATTTTAATGCAAATTTAATTAAATTTTAGAAAGCTAAAGAATTATAATAATAAAAAAAGAAATCGACTGAATATGTTTGTTTTACATAAAACTTAAGATTATTAAAAATTATGGAATTTCTCGCTAAACTTGCATTTGCCAAGAGAATTTCTCTAAGTGCATTTGCGGCGTGTGTTTCTGAGTAAGTGGGTAAGTGTTGGTCGCACGTGTGTTAGTGCGTGAGTGCTGGCTCCACTAACTGTATTTAGAGAGAACTTACCTAGAGGCCAAAACACGGGTGGTTAATTGGGGAATGGGTGGGGGAAATGCTGCTAGGGGATGTCTAAAAGGTGGCGTAGGTGGGTGGGGTGGATGGTTCAGGGGGTGGTGCCAAATGCCAGCAGCTGTTTGATTGCCCGGTTAATGAATGAATATGCATGAGGAGGCGTAAAAAAGATGGCAGGCAACGCTTCCACGCACTCTCAATCTATCTCTTTTTGACCTGCTTATATATTCAGAACTTTCGGGAATCTAGTCATTTTTTTTCATTTATCAGCAATAATATTTTATGGGTAGTAAATGTGCATTTCAGACATATAGCGATCATATTCTATATAAAATAATTGTTAATAAATTAGAAATATATTTATATATATATATATATATTTTAGTGATTTTCCTCCTTTTCTTATAAATATTACAAGAATATATTAATTGCTAAAAGAAATCATTTCAGGTTTTTATATAAATTTAAGTAATATGTTTTTAAATAAATTCAAATATTATGTAAAAGGTATTGCAAAGTCAGGACGACTCTCCTCCAAGCGAGTTATACAGTGCTCCTATTTTTTTTCTCCATTTACACATGTCGTGTTTTTTTCAGGAGGTGTGGGCTTGAAAAAGTACTGTTCTCATTAATTTGCTTCGCTTATCAAATGTGTTTTGTTTTTATTAATTTTTCTTTGGCTCGATTTAGCTGACACAAAAGTTTATCGTGTGTTTTTGTTGCTGGCACAATATTTGCCAGACCATTAGCGCTATTAACATAATGAATTGCCATTGGTGTGGGGCGTCGATAGAATCGAATCGAATTGAATCGAATATAACCATTATTTCCAGTTGGAACTGTTTGCATGCCATTTACCTGGCGAGGTGTGCAAATATTTCAGGAGCACAGGATTTCGGGGGTATGACATTGATTTATTGGGAGGTTTCACAGCTCCAGTTTTATTAGGAATGCAAACAAGACATAGGTGAGTTAAAATGGATGAGAGAGTATTGGTAATAGCTCAAATAAAATCTATACAAAATAGTTGCATAGAATAAGTTATAAATCTTTTTATTGCTGCCTTTGAATAACTAATAGATGAGTTGATATATCAACAGAAATATTACAATGCTGATGCAGAATGGCAGGACATTTCTGCGAGTGCCTGTGATTAATCGCCTGATTAGCATCCCGAAATTATTAATTTTGATTGATTGCGCTCTCAGCTGTTGCCTATTATCCGCAAAGGAGCGAACAGTTCAAGCCAATTAAATCCGATTGTATCCTGCTCTCTGGCAACGTCTCCTTCGATTTGGAAAAGTCCAAGTGGTTCGTTGGAAAATGCAAAATAGCTTAAGACTTAAGCCATTGGATGAATGATTCCTGAAGGCAGCCATAAGTGTCGAATGACAGACGATGACGACATTTATGAGCTTTCACCAAGGAGACTTTTCAATTGGCAGGGTAACGTCTCCGGGGATTTCCCCATCGCTTTTCCCAAAGCTGAGTTTTCTTTTCCATTGCCTATTTTGCATACGAGTGGAAAGTTGACAAAACTTCGGATTTTTTACTTTAGGCGCGGATGAAAAGTTGTGTCAACTTTCTGAAGTTGTCTCGAATAATTTCACTATTTAGAAAACTTCTAATTGTAGCTTGCTTTGTAGACCATATAGAATTTGATTTACCAGTTCTCATTTTAATTAGCGCTTATTTTCGTATCCATTTCGAAACATTGCAAAAGATCTAGAATGAGTTAATTACGTGTTGAATTGCACAATTTGGAAAAAAACCAATGTTATTCGAGGCAGAATTAAGAAATATTACTTATAGTTTATTTGATGCGCTCCGTGGTTTTCGCCGTCCAGCATTTTCCACTTAGCGGGTGGCAAAAATGTTGAACTAAATGGAAAACACAGAATTCTGAATGGCAAATTGTGCGAGCTTATTCATCAGAATTTCCTAAGAATTTCTTAAGTGAATTTCGGGTATTGTTTTGTTGTGTTACTCGATAGGTTCGTACTTTTGTGGAAACTCTTTGGCATCGCATTTTTTTTTAATATTCCACTATGTTTTTTGCTGAAATATTTCATATATTTTTTGGCAACAGCAAAACAATTTGTTTATAGCACGCGGAGCGTTGTGTTTTTGACATATTTATGCCGTTGGCCAGGCACTTGTGCTCGGCCTTCTACCCCTCCTTCCCCCCACCACTTTTTTCCGGCCTGCCACGCCCCCTCTGCCTGGTGCTGGCCAAGTTTTCAACGCCGCCTCTGGCCAAAAACAAAAGCCGACAAAAGGCGAAATGCGGCGCTGATGAAGACGAGACGATGAAGAGACAAGAAACCGGCGAACGACCTGCGCCTGGCTTTAAGACTTTCCACAATGGAAGTTTTCCTTCGCCGCCCAACTGCTCGCTTTCCTTTTATTTCCGCTTTCCCGCCCGGGGTTTTCACCCCGCTTTTGTTTTGCTGTTGTCTGTGGCACAGTTTGGCCTGGAATGCTAATGAAATCGGGCAGTTTGACTATTTAGCGGGCTCCGGCTACTTAACGTGTTCATAATAAGCTTTAAAGTTAGAGATTGTTCGCATAGTTATAGATCTCTGGTATTTTATTACTATCATAAATGTAAGATAATCTCTGCTTTCATTCTCGCAGCTCATCTGCAGTATTTCTCAGATAATCTCCGCAACTTTACGACTTTAAAAGGGTATTAAAATCTGGCTTGATCGCAGATAAATTTCTTGTTTCTTTCGAAAATTTAACAAACAATCTGAAGTTGTACTCGTTGTATGCGTCTCTTCCTGTGCGAGTCGCCCCGTCTCTTTCGCGACTTCTGTTTTGATAGGACCTTGCGTGTCTGGCGAGCATTTCGTGAGACTTAAGTGGGCCGGCGCCCAAAAACAAAAACCAAAAAAGGCCTTATAAGCCCATATATATATATGTATGTATATATTCGTATTTATTGGGGGAAAGTGGGCGCTGGGGGAATCCGAAAAGTAGAGATACGATATATTTATTGGCGGCGTCAGTTTGCGATGCTTTTTTTGCAGGGGCGGCAGTCTCTGTTTGAGTTGCTTTGTTTTGGGGTTTGCCCTGCCTGCTTTTCGCCTGTGCAAAATCGAATTTATTGTTTTAATGCCATTTTCTGTCGCTGTCGAGCGCAAAAATTGGCAATTTGTTTAGAAATTAGCGCACTGCCTCTTTTAGCATGTAAAATGAAAATCAATTTTGTTCTCCCACTCCCTTCGTTGCAGCGCAAGTGGATCGAAGCACCCAGATGAGCGGTGGGCCAGGAGCCGGTTCTGGTGGCGGAGTGGGCGGTGGTGCCACCCACATCTTTCGCTCGCTGTCGTCGGAGAGCCAGAAGCGGGAGTGGTCCAAGCGGCTCTCCCTCCGGGGAATGCGGCATGGAGGAGCAGCCGGAGGTCCTGGCGGATCCGGCACTTCGAGCCTGGCCAGCAGCAAGGAGGTGAGCTAATTGTGTCGAACATTTAATCGCAATATCATTGCGTAACAGTTCCTTGGGGAAAAGGAAAGACCTTTGCCAATGCTCTTAAGGAAATAGTATACTCTACTCAAATCAGAGTATAAATTAAATAAATAAAACAACGAATATTTTAAATGCAACGAATTTAAATCGACGAATGTTATAATAATATCTATCAACGTTTATACCTTTTTTAACAATCTAAGTATTTGTAACATGCATTTTTTTCTTTTTATCTCGATTCTAGTCTAATTGGCAGAAATAATCAGCCAAATTTTACGAATATTATTATTCTCTTTTATTGGTAAATCGTTTTTTATATTAACATTCGTTGACTGAACGTTGTGGTTTAAATATTTTCCTGTTATTTGCCACTCTCGATATTACTTTCACCTTTCATATTGATGCACTGACCATTTTACATATTTCCTTGCAGGAGAGCAAACACAGAAAGTTCTTCAGCCGCTCGGCCTCGCTGCGTCAGGCGGGGAGCGGAGGAGGAGGAGGAGTAGGAGGTGGAGGAGGAGTCGGAGGAGCAGGAGGAAGTGGCAGCCACCAGGCGTCCATGGAGCTGCATGTGCCTGGCCAGGATGGCAGGGGCACCTCCTCCGGAGCGGGCTCGCCGCAGACGCAGACCCAGCCGTCGACGCCCAAGAAGTCCAACTGGGAGGTGATCGAACATTTCAATACGAGTGCCAAGGGAGGCAAGGCCGTGGTTAGCAGCAGTTTGATTGCGGTGAGTTCGAGGGGATTCTGGAATCAATTAATTTGCCCGCCTAATGGACACAACGTCGATGACAGGCTTCATCTCCGCAGCCCATCTTCCTTCCACCTGTTGTGGGACTTAAATATTTAATTCGATTGTGCCGCAAATAAGCTGGGCCGAGCTAAATTTAAATACAATTTCATCGAGGCCTGAGTTTGCTAATGGGCATGGGCATTGAGAAGGGACGAAACAGTCGCCCTGGGAAATTAATTTAAAGTCAAACAATCTGGCACGAGCAAAACGACTGCATGTCACAACATTTTGCTTTAACTAAAATTTATTGTGCCATCGCAATCGATGTTGAAATTTGGCTTGGGGCCGATATCCTGCGGCTAATTGAAAACTCTTCAAACTTTTCCAGCACACACGTTTGTTTTAATTTCATTTTGTGTTTCATTAATTCGAGCTTCCCTGGGGTTTTAAGTTTAAAGTTGATTTCATTAGTCAAACAAAACGTATAAAATCAAATTTATTTATTATATTGTTGGTTGAAAGCTATAATCTTCTTCCTGTTCTATTATTATATTATGTTCCTTATACTTTCTAAAAACTTTAAGTTTATTTAAATACACTGAGAAGTTAGTTTTTATGCCATTAATAGGTAGTTCAGTTTATGCTTTATGTCTTACAATGTTTATTTTTCAATAAGAGCGAACTGAAAATATTTTTTTAAAACTTTTAGTGATATATATTTTTAGATTTGTTACTTTGCACAAAAGAGTTTTAATGCCAACTAAAAAGCCATGTCTGTGAACTTACCCACACACTTGCAGGCGGATACCCACACACCCACACACTTGCACGGCTAAGCTGACATGCACAGGGGGCCACTTAACAGCTGCACACGTCTATATGTGTGTGTGTGTGTGAGTATTTCTATTTGCGTTCGCTGTCAAGAGTCAATTGACAAAGTTTAGCAAATTGAAAAGGAAAAAAAGTGAGAGGAGCTACAAAAAAGCATTTCTGGCATTCAAATGGGCGGCAATTTGCTTAAAAACTCCGCGGGGATCCAAACATACTTGCCACTATGCACTATAGGCTAAATGATACCCTCTTGTGACCAAAATTAATAACATCAAAACGAAGAGAGTACGGGACCGAGTACGGTTTGTACTATGTGTATTAGCTTCGATCCCATTATGACTTGTTTGATAAATACGTTTCATTGTTTATTTGTAAATAATTAATTAATTAATTTAAAAGTGATTGTGTTGTTTGTAAACAAACGATTGTGCGCACGGCACTCTGAACAGCTGTTTTAAACAGCTGATATCATAACCGTGCGGGATTTTTTTAAAATTTCTGGTTTGCAACACTAAAGTCTAATCTTATGCAAACATAATAGCGTAATCAAAACTTAGTTTTACGGACTTTTGAAAAATAGCTTTTTGACCACAAAACGGTACCATTCAGCCTATAGTGCTATGTGCGTGCGGCAGTCCTGGTATATGTGTGTGTGTGAGAGAGAGAGAGAGTGTGCATGAGTGGGCAAAACGTTTAGTTCAATTGTTTGCGGACCGCACAAAAAATCATAGCATACTTTCAGAGGCCAAATGAATTTTTAATGCGAAGAAAGGAATGCGAGCGTATTTGCTGAGTGTTTATTATTATTAGGTACTGAATACAGACATCTATAAATGTTGCCAAATTATGGAAATAATTTCAGCGTTTATGAGTTTATTTATTGCTATAATACTATTTTGATGCACATACACCACTCTTTAACACAAATATTTCCAATTAAAACGCTCTTACCAGTGTTTTTTGTTTAATTCATACAACAATTCGCCTTTATTTGCATTTAATTGAAATAACTAAATGAGATTGCATAGCTGTCAGCTATAATAATTTTATTATTTCCCCGTGCTGTGTCCCCAGGCTGGAATCACGCGCTGCAACATAGACGAATCCATGGACTCCACCAACTCCAGCTCCACCTGCCACAGCCCCATGATCTACCAACGTGACGAGACGCAGCTGCTGCAGCCAGGTAAGATGAATGCTGGAATGTGGGAAAATCTTGGGTAATAGGAAGGCGTTTACCCCACGTAACGGGAGCCACTGAGGGTCAATAAAAATACCAGCATGCACACATGCCCCCCATTTGTTGGGGTGGCGCCACACATTTTTCCCCTGGCCACAGCGCTCAAAATGTCACAAGTTGATTGTCATTGTCATATTGAATTTGACGAGGCTATTTCGCAGTCTCGTCTCTTTCTTTTTTCACTCTCGTTTCACGTCTAACGTTTCCTCGTCATTGGCATTTCACTCACATATCGCCATTTTTTGCCCCCTTCAAGGTTGACTTGGATGCTAGGCATCCATATCACCAGCCTCCATCCACCCACCGCCCTTCACCCAGATTTATTTTAGTTTGTATTTCCTGGGAAAGAAACCAAGCCAGCCTTTGGTTTTCCTTGGCTTCCATAGAAATCTGTATGTGGCTGGCTGTTTAGAAATCTATGGAAATTTACATAATCACGTTTGGCATTTATTTATTGATGCATAGAAAAACATACTCCTAGATCCCATTCATGCCTTTCCCGCCTTGTTCTGGTTACGTTTTTTTTGTTATTATTTTTATTTTTTTTTTTTTTGCATTGTGGTCAGAACACGGGACAGTTGAATGATTTTAATATGCCGATTTGGCTGACGTTCTCCATTTTACAATAAAATATTTTATGGCATTGTGTGCTGCATTCGAAATCAAGGCTTCCATTCTCAGAAGGGAAAATGTCAGGAGCACAGACGTTGATGTGCCACTCACACAATGGCTGGCAAATCGAAAATGTGTATAACACGTTAAGCGAATGAATTGTACTCGAATTGTCACAATAATTCAAGGATTAGGTTTCTGTGGGTGTGGTTGTGGATCTGACTGTCTGCCCACAAAATAAATATGAAATATGGTCAGAAAAAGGAATCACCAAGTAGTGCAAATGAAGTGGGTTTTGGCACATGAGAAATATTATTGTTACTAAATAGTTGAGCTTTAAAATATATAAATAATAATAATAATATACATTTTTTTAAGTATGTCCTAAGATACAATATGTAAATTATTTCACACCATTCTGAATGCTTATATGTAGAGCGCAAACGGCAGTTCATTATCTGAACAAAAAGCCAATAGTTTAAAAGGTCAGGCTTAGCAAGCTGATTTATTCATGTTTTTAATTAAGCATTTTATTTGTTTCGGTTTTATTTACAAAGAGTCTAGTTAATTTGCTCATAAAAGAAACATTTTGAACGAGTTAGTTTATTTGATGACTTTTTAATTAGTCTGCCAGTTTAAATGTCTAAAATGAATTTATTACATTAGGTTTTTATTTATATATCTTTGGTAGTCGAGTGTTTAACAAAACCAGTTCATTGAACAATTCGAAATATTCATTCGAACTATTCACAATCAAAACTCTCTGGCGAATACAAAACTATCCAATTTCATGCTGTGCCAGATTTATAACTACAATTTGCATAATTCTAATCTCTGGCCATGCGTTTTCCCATTCGAATGTGAAAATGCAACAGCTGTAATTGAACTTGCAAATTCAGACTGCAATTTGCACACTTTTTGTTGGGCTAATTGCAGCTACATTTCAGTTAAACCTCAAGTTTGGTTAACTTTTTGGCTTGGGCACTAATTAATTTGGCTTCCGTGAGTGAGGCAGTACCTCATTCTTACCTCAATGCAACACATGTACCTTGTTTTGCAGGCGATGCCAGCAACCTGGAGGCCAACAATCCGATGTCGAGCGGCGGAGGAGGCGGAACTGCCAATGGTCCTGTGAGCCCCAGCATTTCGTTCTGGTTCCGTTTGAACCGCATCATCCTGCGCCTCTGCTCCACCCACCAGTTCAAGAATCTCCAGGTAAGCTACTTACGCTCCCAGCTTTCCGTGAAATTGGTGATTTATTCTTAAAGACTTGGAACTTAAATTGTTTTCCTAGAGTATTTTGCCCTCTATGTAGTATCTCTATTAATTATACTATTAAATCATTATATGTTACAATAAATATTTAGCCATTTTCGAAAGCCCTTTCTCTAAGTGTGTTCATTTCCCATTTTCAATCAGGTGGAAATGCTGTATCAGCGGTATTTTCTGCGTATGAATCAGAGCAACACGACGCACATTTTGGCCCTGCTTTTGGCCCTCATTTTGGCCCTGTCCTGCACGCTGTTGGTCTTCACCACGCTGCAGCTGCGGCGCAGCACGTCGCTGCTTCTGGAAATCAGCGAAATCGGACTGGACGCAAATGCCACCGTGGGCAACTTGACGACCGCCACAATGATGCCTCCACCGCCGGCATCATCGGATCAAATGGCCCGGGGCAGCTCCATCCCGCTCCTGGCACTCGCATCCAATGGCAGCTGGGTGGGCAACGGGGCGGTTGGCGGTGAACTAAAATCCGCCCATAACCGCAACCTCGCCGATTTTGAAACGGACCATAATGGGCAGCTGGGCGGAGGGGGCGTGGTATGGCGTCGTCAGAAGCGCAAACATTATCGACGCCTCCACAAACACCGATACAAACACAAGTCACATCAACAGCATCGCACCAGGTGAGCAGATATGCCAACTATTTATGGTACAAAGTAGCTAATATTCTAACAAAATGAATATATTATTTTAAAAATATATGATAAGAGGAAGATATAAGAATCATACAATATATTTATAAAAGAACTTTAGTTTTATATTTAGTTGAAGATTCAGTTGAAGATAGTTTTATATACTTACATTATCATGCTGAATTTGTTTAATCATAAAATCATATAGCCATCTATATATGTGTTTACATCTAGAACATTTACTTTCAGCATTTGTAATTTTAATTTTTAAGATACACTTCCTTTAGCTACAAAATAGCAATCTTGTCACCATCACAGATGAAATTCAAGAGTGTAAAATAGATGAAAGTGAAGAAGATGAAGTTCTGACAGGTCACCCGGTCGACAATGTGCTTTTCCCGAAAGGCGGCGATTCATATTTTGCACAGCTCGCATTTGAGGTTTTCCTTCGAGCGGCCTCCTGAAATTCAATGAAAATTCAACTTGGGTGTCCGAAAAGAGCTGAGCCCATAAAAGTGTGTCCAAAGTAGGTTCAAATTGAATTTAAAGCAGGCTGGAGGACTGAAACAAGTTAAGCTCCAAGAAAAGTAATTTTAGCCGAGGGAGAAGCCACAATTGATGAAGGAAATCCATGACGAGGCTTTAATCGAGTGCGGAATATTGGGAAAAAGTTTAACTTAAACGCATATTGAAATCAAATTTGTGGGTAAATCGAAAGGAAACGAAAATCTGGACAATGTCAGACAATAGAAAATCATGAACTATTATATCTTTAACTAAAATTAAAACAGTTTAGATAAGTTTCGTAGTGGAATCCTTAAATTATTGCTGAAATTATTTTAATTGTTCAAAAGGCAATTAAAAAGCGTTCTCAATCATTATGGTAGAGAATAATTATCCATACGCCTTAACAGCGGATTTAAATAAATAAGTGGGTAAGAATCCTATCGAGCTCGAGAGAATTTAAGTCTTTAAAATAAAATCAAACTTTTATTGAAATTGAAACGAAAAATGTATGAGATTAACTGGCTACAAGAATAAACGAATTCCTGTGCTCAACAAGTTGTCAGAAAATGACAAAAATATTCATTTTATGTTTTTGAGCACCACCTATTGCAATTTGTTTTCCCACAAATATTTGTCAACGAAATCATATCCATACAAGACATCAGCGGATAAAGAAATAACTCTTGCAAAAACACACACTAGGCAATTCCTAAATCAATAGCTTGTATGTTAACTGACTGCTGGTCGAATTCATTTTGCCTGCCAGTTCCATTTACATTTAGATTTATTTTGCCACAAATATTTATGCTGGCCATAAATGCCGGCAAGACGGATAGTTGGCCAAACACAAAGCAGACAGTTCCATCAATTGAGATGCGAGTGAAATGAAATTTGGGACTTTATTGCAGATACAGGATGCGGGAGAAGCGGAGCCTGCAGGTCGTGGGGCTGGTCAAGGGTGGAGGGATCCAGCCCCAGTTGATTGTTGACACTGCCCCCCATGATGATGATGATGCCGATGTGTACACAGTTGCTCCTGATGATGATGATGACGTTGATGGCGGGCGGAGTGCTGGCAGCAAGCACATTACGTATACGCCGCGTGTCCGCGACTACAATCAAATTTCACAAGCGGAACGTGATGAAGTGTTAAATACATCGACAAACGATGGAGCTGCAACCGATAATTTGGACCCACCCCTGGGCTACGGCCAACTCATCCCCCTGATCCTGATGCAGGTGGACGAGTCCGTGCTGGTCTTCCTCATTGTCATGCTAATCTGCGGGATTGTCTATGCCTGTGAGTTGGTTCGCACCGCGTGACTTCTGACTTCGGGCACTAATCCCTTTGTGTTCGCCTACAGTCCTGCTGTGCATCCTCTCCAAGCCAGCCATGAACGAGATCTTCCTGGTGCTCGTGTCCTACGTAATTCTGGGCACCTTCCTGGCCATCGAAGTGGCCGTCAGCTATGCCATGCAACCCAGGTTGGTATATGAGTTCCATTACTAACAAGCCCACTACAAAAATCAATACCCCCAATATGGTTTATTTGGATTCAATGTTGATTTATATATACTTATACTTATAAAGGGGAATATCTTGTGGAAGTTTTAAACATCCTTTGTGCAATCTATTTCCAATTTTCGCTTGTCAGTAGAGACCCATAATATTTTCCTCAGTGTACTGCAGCTGTGGCTTGGCCCGGCAAAATTAATCATTCACGGCTCGCTAATTGCGAGAACTTGGAATCATGCTGAGCAAACAACCGCACCTGTGCTCCTCCAGTGTCCTAATCGCTCTTCTCCTGTCCGATTTCCTCCGGCAGCAAATCCTTCAACGGCAGCGCCTGCTGCATCGTGCTCATCTACATGACCTACACGATGCTGCCCCTCCGCCTCCGGGAGGCTCTGATCGGCGGAATCCTCCTGAGCGTCGTCCATCTGTACACCTGCCTGAGGCTCACCGCGATGCAGGATGAGGCGGTCGAGATGATCCACTGGGAGGAGGTGAGTGCGAGTGGGGGACACATGTGCTGAATTGCTGGCTGCTTGAATGATATCCAATTTAATTACTAGCCTAATTACGCAATGTGTGGGATTTCAGAAAATTGGCTAAATGAATAAAAGAAAACTTAGGAAATAAGGAAATGAAATATATTTTAATACAATCCGATTTACTTAATAACATATTTTACTGCGCTTTTAGTTTAAAAGAAAACATAGCTTTGCGCTGTGACATAACTTAATACGATTTTATTGTTTATGTTTCAAATGGAGCGTGTAGCCATCTATCAACAGGTTTGGCACTTTCACTGAGCCGCAAATGCAAATTGATTTAGCGAATAATAAAATTGAAATACTGCGCCATAAAGGGGGCGAACGGGGAGGACATCTAGCTTTAATTGGCCGTCTTTACGGAGCGGGCAAATCAGGGAAGTGGAAAACAGAGCAGCTAAGAGTGGCACGTGTCCAAGGGCCTGGGAGTAAACATGAACGGAATGAAATTAAATTGCCGTCAAATTGAATGAAATCGAGAATGTGGAGGGTGCTCCACCGCCTCGCAGCCGCCTAAGTGTTGTTTTCCTCGTATTTATGGCTCGTAATGTCATTAATGCCCCAATCTCCGCACGCAGCTCCTCTGCACTTTGGTGGCCCTCCTCCTGGCCAATCTCACTGGCGTTTACACCCACTGGCCGAAGGAGAAGGCCCAGCGGAAGGCGTTCATCGAGACGAGGCAGTGCATCGAGGCCAGGCTGAGGACTCAGCGCGAAAACCAACAGCAGGTGAGTGGTACTTAAAGGGTAGAAATATCTGCAGGTTATTGGAAGTAGTCCTTATAATTTCATTATTATACGTTTTAAAGCCGCTTGAGTATTATTTGTATTTAACATCTGATACTTTAAATTCTTAGGAAGTATGCTCACTTCATACCTTTAATATTAAGCTGGATAACTGGGAAAGCCCAGGAGCTGTGGACAAAGAGAAATCTGCAGGTGTTTCATTGATGTGTGGGCATGGAACATGAAAAGGCCAAAACCGAAAGGTGAAATAATGAACTCTGGGCAAATTTCGCACAAATTGTTTGCATCAAACGGAATGTTGACTGAGTAGCAGCGGGACACCGATTCATCCCATGCTCTTTTGTAATAACCCACTCCTCCTTCGCATTTCTGTGGTCTTTTATCTTGAGCATAACAATCGAAATGGTGCTCCATGTAGAGAAGTTCCGCAGTGTACAGATGCCTTTGGATGGCACCATTCAGGACCAAAAATGGGAACAGAACAACACTTTAAAGATCTACATTTAACTTGGGTACTCTGAATATCCTTCTACTTTTAAATATTATAAAAAACTGTATAAATGCACACTTTTTATAGAGTATAATTTATGCCTGTCGATCGCGATGGAGCAGCTTGGAAGTTGGTAATGGATGTGGTATTAAAGCCGATCCTTCTGTTGCAGGAACGCTTGTTGCTGTCGGTGCTGCCCCGTCATGTGGCCATGGAGATGAAGGACGACATTGCTGGCCAGCCACGTGACACTCAATTCCATAAGATATATATCCAGCGGCACGAGAATGTCAGGTGAGTGGAACTCGGGGGGAAAGTGGATGTGGGTGGCTTATTCGCCCGAATATATTTGCATGCAAAGTCAATAAATTGTTCGGCTGAGAGTCTCTGAATGTCTGAATGTCTGAGCGTGTAACGCGAGCAATGAATTTGTATGCAAAGCCAAAAAGGAGCTAAAGCCAAGTGCACAGCGCCACACAAACGATACACATGCGCACTCACACACACACACACACACGCACGCACGCAAACAGCAGTCAACCAAGCATAATAAAGCATACTTTGAGGCGCACCTGTTTGAGCCAGAAATGTCCTCTGTCTGTCGCCTTTTCTCCGCTTCCCTTTCGAATGGGTTGCTGGGATTTCTGTTCAAAGTTGTCAGGGGTGAAATGTGAAAAGCTGCTGCTGGGAAGATAAAGAAAAGATACCTAGAACGTATCAGCTCTATGGTGTTCTAAATGGAAGTTCTGGCTGTCACAATTTACACGAAAAACTACTTGAGGAAGTGCATACTTCATAAATTTAAAGCTGTTTCTTAAACTTTTTTGTAAATAAAATGATGTTATGTTGGCAATAACTACATGTAAGAAAATGAGCATAAATAAAGAGCATTACCCTTTCAACTTTCACCCCGACCTGCCAATGTTACTTGGCCTTATGTTTACCCTCCCAAACTTTTCCCAGCCCATTTTGTATTAAATTACGCGCTGAGCCGACTAAGCCCCTCTCAGTTACGAGTCGTAAAATCAGCAGAATGAAGAAACAGAACAAGTGGCTGTGCTAACGTGGCTCTGTCAACACATGGCCAAGTTGCATAGGCCAAGGATTTAACATTGTTAGATTTCGGGGGAATAAATAACCAACACATAATTCAGCCTTAAATAAAGGGGAAATAATGCCACAAGGGTGGCAGCTAACTGCGTTATAAAGGGAAATGAAATAGGCAGGGGGAAATATATGCAAATTTCCTTTGCCTAAAGAAGTTGAGACTTCATTGGTAACCTTTATGGTATTATTAAATATAATATAATTAGACAAACATTAAGTTGGTTCTTAGATAGAAAACTGGCATTACAAAAATCAATACGGCTTTAAAATTACTTACAGAAATTTATTAATTACAGCAATATGTTTTATGTGCGCTAGACATTTCTTTTTGAAATGCAATATTAAAAGTCTCACCTTTAAAATTATATCTAAGTTCTCGTTTTAAAAAGGGTACGAACAAATATGTTCCACATCCAAAAATGTGGCTAAAAATGCTGCTTTGCTACGATCTGAAAATGGAAAAACTATACGCTTTGCTTTTCTTGGTTATTACGAGCTATTACGAGAATTGAGTCCTGCAGCTTACAATTCCCCTATTCCTCTTCCCTTTTCCAGCATCCTTTTTGCGGACATCTGCGGTTTCACCAGCCTCTCGGATCAGTGCACCGCCGAGGAATTGGTGCGTCTGCTGAACGAGCTCTTCGCCCGGTGAGTATTCGGATTCAGATCCGGACTCGGATGCGAACTGGATGTTGCATGTGCCAGCTGAATGGACCATTGGGGCGCCCAGAAGTTGTGGTCATAATTAATGGCAAACAACGCATGCACTGGCCAAAAAAAGGGGATGTTGATGGTCCTTGAAAACGTTTATGGTAGATACATATGACTTACATTCACAACTGACTGCGTAGATGATGATGATTTCATGGAATGTGTTTCATAAGTACTGAAACATTAAAAAAGACTATATAATGGGTAGCATACATTTGAGTATTAAACTTTTTTCGAAGTGTAAGTCTAAAGTAAGCTCGTTAAATTCTTTAAATTCTTAGTATTAATTGCTCCAAGTGAACGCAGGGGAAACTGACCTAGGGCAAACAAATAAACCTGCTAACCTTTTTGTAACCGAGCTTAGGCACTAGTAACAAGTTGGTTTAATGGACAAGGAAAAGATATAATTTAAGAAGTTAGAAAAGAGGAATGAAGATGGGATATATATATATTATTGGGTTATTCTCGTCGACCTCTTAATAATATTAGTTTACAGGAGAATTGTTGATGCCCATGGTGGCAAAAGTAAATTAAGTGAGCCTTCGGGGGAAATTAAATCAAATTATCTAACGTTTAATTAATTTAAAGTTTATGATACTCGGAAACAAAAGCTGGATAAGAATATCCTTTTGGGCCCTTTTCATTTCTTTTGTGTCCGAATAAACTGAGATGAGTTGATGGCCGTTGCTTATTGTGTGTAGACTTACAGCTCTTGTGGCGATTTTCCTGTCCATTTTCCAACTTCTCCGTTTCCATTTTCCCCCCGCTTCCATTGCAGCTTTGATCGATTGGCTGCGGAGCATCATTGTCTGCGCATTAAGCTGCTGGGCGATTGCTACTACTGCGTCTCCGGACTCCCGGAACCTCGTCCGGATCACGCCCATTGTGCCGTCGAAATGGGACTTGATATGATTGACGCCATCGCGTGAGTATCCGTGTCAGCAAACAGGAACACAAAGGAAACTGCTGTTTTGTGGCTTTGTTGTGGCTGCAGCGCTGGAAAATCGAGAAAGGAGTTCCTTTCCTCGCATTTCTTTGCTTCTTTTAGACATTCTCACATTCATAAATACAATTTGTTGGTTGCAGCACCTATGTAAAATCTGTGCTTATATACAAAATAAAACAATGCAAATTTGTTTTTTTTTGCAGACTGGTTCGCGAGGTGATGGCCGTGAATGTGAACATGCGAGTGGGCATCCATACGGGCCGGGTGCACTGCGGCGTTTTGGGCCTGGTCAAGTGGCAGTTCGACGTTTGGTCCAACGACGTCACGCTGGCCAATCACATGGAGAGTGGCGGCATTCCCGGGTGAGTGCTCTTTAATCATCTAGCTGAGATTAATCGATTTGGCCGTCATCTGTTGACACTTCAGAAGTATCCATTGTCTTGGTCGTTTTTGTGGTCGGCGGCTTGGGAAATCCCCTTCGATTCAATTCGTTTTGCTGCCATTCCCATGGCAAATTCAATTTCATTCTGCCGGCAAATCAAATTCAATCCATTGAAAAGCCCGTTTCGGCCAGTTGGAGCCACTTCCTGCGACAGCTGTGAATAATGGCTGGTGAATGTGGGAATATCTCCTACATTCCCGAAAACTCTGGCCAATAAAAGCAGTGGCGCGCACAATTAAAGCCAACTTGTTGTGGCCGACCAGAAGTTGTATTGTGTGAAGCACCTCCCATAAAGACACTCGAAAGTCCAAAAGTGTCGCCGCTCTGCGGTTGTCCTTCGTCCTCCCGAGTCCTTCTGAGTCCTTCGACTCGAGGGTGAGCCTCTCCATTGTGGTCTTAATCCTTGTAATTGCCCTACACACACACACAGTATTTTGCATGCGACTTGTGGTTAACTGAAGGCGTCAAGTTATTGGTAACTTACGAGTGCTTGCCGATCCCCTTTGCAGAACCCCACCCATCCCCGCTCACCCAGATAGCCCGCCCAATCGATTATGGCCCACCAAATGGGGGGCCACACCCACGCCACCCACTCCGCCCCACTGATAAGTGCTCCACAACAATATTTTGTTGCTGTTGATTCAGCTGCACTCACTTCAACACTTGAACAATTTGTTTCTGCTCGGATACCCCGGCATCAAAAGTTCGTGCTAGCAAAGGTATATAAGGATGCTCGGAATCATATAGTATCAGATTGCAAAATATGAAACTGTTGTGTATTGAAGATCACTAGATTGAACTAATGTAATGTAAATAATAACTTGTTTCATATTTTGGTAAATTCTAACAATAAACCATTAAAAAATATACAGAATATGAGAGGTATGCATTATTGTGTAAGCTAAGTTAAGAAGTAACCTTCAACACAATTGTGCTTACTTTGCAACCATTTTAACTTGTTCTAAAGCCAGTTGAAATGTTCCAAAATACTAGATAGCAAAGGGTCGAACTACTGGTCTAGTACTCCCACAGTTTCGAGCTCTTTCCTTGCACACTTGCCTTCTGTGTTGATTTTTTGTGATTATTCACGCTGCGACTTTGGGTGGAAGTTTAAGTAACTGTTGAGTTTATTTGGGTCAGCCGGGCGACGGCAGCTCGTTTGTTAGCCCTGTCCCGGGTGAAATTAAAAGCAAATAGCTGCAGTGGGTGTTGGCCAAAGTGGAAGTGTAAGCCATCGCCTACGTCTCCGTGGGCTGCCCGATAAGCTGCAATTTTAGCCGAGAGTTGAGTGAGCCGGCGTGGCATGTAAAAAGTTCGTTAGCAGCAGGAGGAAGTGGAATGCCCCGGGGAATGTGGACTACAGCAATCCATAACAAAGCGTCGTGTAATTATCAATAGAATCAACAACGTGGCAGTAGTTTCATGGCGGCCAAAGGATCTCAAGAAGCCCGGGGCATCTGTTGCCGGATTCTCCACGTCCGCCGCCCAGAAGAGCATTAAAAAACTATTTGGTGAACGGGGATAGACAAGTGTTGCTTGGATTGTGGGTGTGGAAAATGGTACATGTGCCATGTAATGTTTGTGCTTCCTGTGGTTAACTGACCAACCGCAAGAGGGAAACACAAGTGGAGGGGGTTCCCCTAAGCTGATAAAGATACATAATCATTACAATGTGTCCTCTTGTTGCTTTCCTTCGACCTTTCCAGGCGCGTTCACATAACCAAGGAGACCCTGAAGTGTCTGGATGGCGATTATGAAGTGGAGGTCGGCAAAGGCAACGAGCGCAACTCGTATCTCAAGGATCATCAGATAGAAACGTATCTAATTGTGCCAGGCGATATATATAGACCAGTAAGTTCATGTACTTAGCAGTAATCAGATATCTTTAGTTCAAGAATGCACTCCTATTTTCAGCACAAAAAGTCCAGAAATCGTTTGCAAGTGAATGGCAATATCTCCAAAGAGCTGCGTATGATGGGTCATGGTACGGCCCAAAAGCACACATCAAAGTATGTTTAATTAATTACCTAATTACCTTTAGTAAGTAATCTAATTGTATTTAACTGCAGATTTGGCTTCGGCGACAGTTCGGAGAGTGCCAAGGATCCCGAGGACGAGGTGAATGAGTATCTGATGCGTGCCATCGATGCCCGAAGCATCGATCATTTGAGGGCCGAGCACTGCCAGTCCTTGCTGCTCTGCTTCAAGGATAATGTTCTGGAGAGGAAGGTACATTTCCAATTAATACACTCCTAAATAACCTTTAAAACACACAATGTTATTTGCCTGCCCTGGCTTATGTTATTCGTTGCTTAAATGAGAAACAAGAAGAAAATACCCATTTTTGCACCACTATTGTTCCGGCTACACTGTAAACAAATCTAGCTGCATAATGCATATCTAAGCCCTGCTTTTACCACTCTGTTTTTCAGTACGCCAGCGAACCAGATCGCATGTTGTGTGTTTACTTCTACTGCAGTCTGTTGGTTTTTCTCGGCACCAGCATAATGCGGCTGGTGGTCTTCCAGAGGTGAGTTGATGGGGATTGAAACTGGCACTGCGATTGGGAGACTGGGAGAGGCAGCGGATGAGCTGGAAACCACCATTTCAGATGATGTTTTCGAGGCGTCCAAGCGAGGCGAGCCCCGAGCTGTTTTGCATCCACCACTGCGTATACGTGTTGCCGAAAAAGTTGTTGGCCATTTAAATTGGCAAGCCCCTCCTCCTTCTCCTCCTCCATTCCAGCTCCCTGCTGACACTGGCCTTGTCCACTGGCGCGCTGGTGCTGCTCGGCTTCCTGGTATTTCTGGTGGCATGTCACAAAATCAACTTTGAGGTGAGAGCACACAAAAAGTGCGGGGAGATGTTGACGTTCTGCATTTTTCATTCGGCGGAATGCCAAAATTTTTTAGCTGCCATCGGACATCAAACGCTTCTCATTGCGCATTCATAGCAATCGCAGGATATCCCAGTTGTTCGCCTTTGCCAGCGTCGCCCTGATTGTCCTTACCACCCTGCTGGCCATGGTGAGTGTGCATATATTATAATCCGCCGTCTGCATTAATTGCCCGGCCCCATAATATGCTATAAATATTTGAGTGAAGTTTCAAAAAGACATGTCGGAATGTTGTAACGTCGCGCATTTTGATTTCATAAGGAGAAAATAACATTAAATAACATTATTGCAGCTTTTAACCATCCATATATCCATTTTATTACCCAAACAAATGATTTTAATGAATTGCATTTTATTAACAAGATAAATATATAACTATAAAGTGTTACTATCAATATTCAAAACAATTTATGTGTCACAATTTTGTATTTATTTCCCATATATCTTAATCAAATGCTGAAATTATTGTCAAATAAATGTTTGCTTTTTATTTATGTCCGTAAAGTTAGTTCCGCTGCCGCGGACTTTATTGCGGCATACACTGCGTATGCGCAACAAACGCGCAAGTTGATTTGATAGGCAAGCTTTGCAGGTGATTTCCGTTGCGAGTAATAAAAAATGAATCTTAACTTAACCTGGATGCCACTTTGCCTTTGTTTTCGGGCCAAGTCAAGTTCTTATTTTTGCCCATCATTTGCTGTGCATTTATGTGAGCTTAGCGGAAAAGTTTTCGACTAGAAATTCCAGAGTAAATTGCGGGGTTGATTCGGAGAGGGCAACCTCTTGAAAGGAATACAAATAATTTACGTTTTGTAGTCCAAACAAAATCGGGGCCGAGCTTGTTGCGTTTCGTTTGGGGCGCGTCAAAACAAAAGTTTTTCCATTAAAGTTCGTCAAGGCATCGAGGGGCAACGAACGAGTCCTGGCCCCAGGATCCCGGGATCCTGGCTCATATGATGATGAAGTGGGTGGTGGTGGCTTTATGGGCAACTTGTTACCTGCCCCATGGCTTTTGTCTGCAGCAAGTTTCGGGCCGCAAGTTCCTTGACATTTCGTTGTCACTTTTCTGTTTGTTTCGGGCCGCGTTTAATGGCACTTTAAGAGGCGCATTCGTATTCATTTTGGGCCGACCTAATGGCCAATCTCGCTGGCACAGGACTACGGGGCCAGGACATGCCCTGTTGGATGCTCGTTAAAATCTGCCCGCAGATCGTTAAGCTTGCCTAATGCGAAATTCATGGCCGGACAGCTAATTAGCCGTGCTCTCCCTAGTTTCAGGAATCGGGCCGCCAAATGGAGCTGCTCCAGAGGAGGCGCTTCTGGATGGATGTGAACGGGAGCATCAGCCTGAATGACACGAAGATGTATGCCGCCGAGGAACCCGATTGTGATTTCTATCTGGCCTACAATGTGAGTGAGTGTATTGAGCAAGGATTATGGGCACAGACGATATATAGCTTTTTTATTGGAAATATTTCCATTAATCTAAAAATGTTCAAATATGGAAGTTTTCGAAAAGGAAAGTCATATACAAGTCATATTTCTATATCAGTTTTAATATGTTTAATATGACTTCTGCTTTAAACGTTTATGTTTTTTTGCGGGCTTGGGAGAAAGTACATTTATCCCTAAGTTTGAGTCTCTTGACGTCAACATTTGTAGAGCACACATGTTCATGTATGGCACTCGTGGCAGGAGTAAACAGCAATTGTTCCGTGTTTATTTTCTGTGTGGGTGGGTCATGAATATATAATTGCTTGATTCGCTTGCTCGTCGCCCACAGACCTTCCTGCTGCTCACGCTGCTCTCGATGATGAGCTGTGCCACCTACCAGGTCCTGCGGATCCTGCTCAAGCTGCTGCTGCTCCTCCTGGCCTCCGGCAGCTACATGGCCTGCTCCTCCTACTTGTACTCGCGCAGCAGGCAAATGAGCCAAGAGCTGGCGTAAGTAGAACATCCAGCATCCTACATTCAACATCCAACATCCAACATTCCACATTCAGCGAGGCAGCTGCGCTATCTCTGAATGAAAACGAATTATGGCGTAATGCAATTTCAGTTGGGTTCAGTGGGTCGAAGGGGTCGAAGGGGGCTGCAGCACTTGGCTGAGACGAGGGCACCAGCTGAATTGCATTTACGGCAGCCGCAAACTGCATTAAAATTGTATTTAGCACCAACTCTGAATCCGAATCCGAATCCCCGCCTCCAGTTGGATTCATTTATCAAGTGCCGCAGTAACCGCTCTGCTTCTTGTTCTCGTCCTTGCCGCCGTATTACCGTTTAATGGATTGGAATAACTTGGTCATTGTCGCCACTTCGGGACAATTGCACCTTTTCTCGCCGCACTGTGCCATCGGATTTACAGGAACGAGGAGGCCCTGCTGCGCTACATAATTGATTCCATCTTCCTTTTTGCATTTATGGTGGCCCTGATTTTCCACAGCCACCAGACGGAGGCCACTTACCGACTGGACTTCATCTGGAAGCTGCAAGCCACGGGTGAGACAAGTTTAATTATTCCCAGAGTGGAAAGTGCGCAGAGAAAATAAAGCTGACAAAGGTTTCTAATGGTTCCACGGACAAGTCCATGTGCCCAACTTGAAAATGCAGTTTACAAAGTTACAGCTGTCAAAGAGAACGTTCAAGTAAATAGTTTTTGAGTTCGTTTTTAGTTGTCTATCTATGAAGTTTGCACATTTCATAAACTCAATTTTGATTTGCTTCATAAATGCTTTATTTATAAAATAATTTTTACTAAATTAAAGCTAAAAGTTAATAGGTTAGACCAATTCTAAGCTACTATAAATTCTCTGCTTGATTATCATAATTTCTATAGTTTCGTATTACATACTCCCATGTAATTTTAAACTTCCAAGTTAAATATTAAATTATTAGTACACACAGCTACCCGAAATTAACAAACGAATTTGGCTAATTTTGTGTTAAGGCAAATAGAAACCCATCAAATTATGTTGCTGATTAAAATTCAGGAGTTGGAAAGTTGGTAGCCAGTTTCCTTCATTCATGACGCCGCTTTTCCCGCTTTGACACACTGTCAGTGATTTGAAATGATTCCTCCGAGGAAATGCGACTGAGGGATTGGGAAAACTTTCAGCGCATAAGCCACTTCATTAGTATTAGTGCACAATTGCACTTCCACCCACACAGACGAGCATTGAAAAACATTTTCCCCGGCTTTTCCCTTTTTCGGGCAATGGAAATGTGTATTTTGAGTCCTGTGCTTTCTGTTCTGGCGCTTTTACTTTCCGCTTCGGTAAACTGATAAACTGATATTTCAATTTCACGCTTATGTTTTTTTCTCTTATTTTTTGCCCTCGTTTTTCTGGGTTTCCGCCGCTGTTTTCCACCGCTCTCGTTCATTTCGCAGAGGAAAAGGAGGATATGGAGCACCTGCAGGCTTATAACCGTAAACTGCTGGAAAACATTCTGCCCGTTCACGTTGCCGAGCATTTTCTGAGCCGCGAAAAGCACCTTGACGTAAGTATATAAATATGCCAGCAAATACCACTAAATACAGACATGGCTAAGTAAATGGCACTAAATATTATATCTAAATTGGCTGGTTGTGGCAGGAAAAAGATAAATTGTGTGCTTAAAGACTTACGAACGATCTATAGCTAAAAAATGTAGAACATAAAAAGCCAGTTTGTTAATATTAAATATAACGTTTCGTAGACAACAGTTTTTTATTGAAATATATAATCAAGTTTGGTATAAGAAATCAATCTGAATAGTTTCTTAGTTGGGCACTACTGTACGCACCGATTTTAGCCATATACATGGGTAGTGGCCATATATTCATGAGCCATGCCGGCAAACTGTTCGGCATATTAAAAAACTTTGTGGCTGTGAAATCTGCTCAAAATGTTCACATGCAGAAGGAGCAGCGCCTGGAGTTGGGTGGTGGCGAAAGGTTTTAGATTTTGGGTAGCAAATTGTGATGTGACCACGTGTATGTGGCCAGAAAACATCTCACTGCACTTGCCCCAAGATGGAAAGTCGGTGGATGGGTGGCTGGTGTTCCTTGTGCACTTGTGGAGGCGAGTGGGCGTGGCAGCCGCCCGCATTAAATGCAAATTCAACAAGCTTAGCAGCCGCATTTGATGGCCAACGAGCACCCACTTTGGCAGCGGGACAAGAGCCAATGAGCTCAACTTGAGCCTGGCAAGCAGGAGCACAGTGAGAAAATGTCCCAAAAAACACTATTCATAATAAATCTTAATGCATAATGCATTTTTGTAACATTTTTAAATCCTTGATAAAAATTGCACTTATATATTAAACCAGTAAGAGAATAAAGAAAGCACAATTTTGAAAAATATAGTTTGTTATGAGGATTTTCCTATTTCCCACTTACTTTTTAATACGGGTATATATATCGAAATAAATCAAACATACATTTTCAATTAACTTTCATTTGTTAAAACCTATAAACTCTTGAAATGTATGTTTTAAAGCAGCGTAGATTTTGCATTGATTTTTCCAAACATTTGCAGTTTAGTGCACAGCCATAAACAGGTGCCAGTTCCAGTCGGATTGTAATTGAATTTTCGATTGACTTTGTTGCAGGACCTGTACCACGAGCAGTGCGACTCGGTTTGCATTCTGTTCGCCAGCATACCCAACTTCTCCGAGTTCTACGTGGAACTGGAGGGCAACAACGAGGGCGTGGAGTGCCTGCGGCTGCTCAACGAGATTATCGCCGACTTCGACGAGCTGCTCAGCGAGGAGCGCTTCCGGTAAGTCGCCCGCCCATGCAGCGCCAGCGTTTCCCCTTCCTCATTCTGGCCTAAACGGTGTTAACCACTTTGCGTGCTGGTCCATTTCCGGCCACCATCGTCTACTCCTCTCTCCTCCGGCAGCTGCATCGAGAAAATCAAGAGCACGGGCGCCACTTACATGGCGGCATCCGGACTCACGGCGAACACCTGCGACCGGGTGAACTTCAGCCACGTGACCGCCATGGCCGACTACGCCCTCCAGCTGTTCGACAAGATCGAGGAGGTCAACATGCACTCCTTCAACAACTTTCGCATGCGAATAGGTGAGAATATTGAGCTTGACAAGATTTTTAAGATACAGTTTTAAAGGATCATCAGATCCATTTCTTAGCAACTTCTAGTTTTTTCTTACAATTAAAAAGATGAAGATAAAATAGAACCATAATAATAGGACCAATTCATAATATTTTCTATTTGCTAAGGCAGTGATTTGTAATTTTTAAAAATTTTTTGCAACACTAAATTATTTTTCTGAGTGTTCCTTGTCTTGTAACTTCGGTGTTTGCAGGCATAAATATTGGTCCTGTGGTGGCTGGCGTTATTGGAGCCTGCAAGCCCCAATATGACATTTGGGGTAACGCCGTCAATGTGGCTTCGCGAATGGACTCCACAGGTTTGGTGGATCACATCCAGGTGAGTCTTAATGCAATCATCGCCTAATCGCGGGCACTCAGCTGGATATAAGCTGCTCCATTTTTTTTTGCCATCCAAAGTTCTCGCTTTTGGCAAAAGCTGGCGAAATGCTTGTTGCGAAACTTGTTGGGTTTGGGCTTAAGGGCGGTGCCACGCCCACCTAATCAATGGCCACCTGGGCTGACCACTTCAGTGCGAAAGTTTTAGTGTCACCGAAAACTTTTCCGACGCAGACAGATGAAAAAAAGGGCACAGATATAGATAGACAACCAAAAATAAAGATACTTTGAATGAAGGGTAAATTTCGATTTTGAATTTCGATGCAATGGAATTTAATTTTCTTCTAACTTAATGTTTGTTACTCAAGGGACAGTAAAATAATTAACATTAATATATATATTAAATTTAAAAATTAATTTTTTTAACATTTACAAATAAAATTTAATCATCAGTTGAATTACTTTCACTTGAATTAGTACCATTTTTTTTTAAATCAGTGGCATAAAAATATCTATTGATTTTTCTTTCGTATAATTAAAATATTTTGCACATACATAGTTACTTATTGATCATGGTCCACCCTAATGTATTGATATGCGTGAGTTCAGCTTCAAATAAAAATGCGCACTTGATTTTATCTGCCGTGCTTCGATGCTGTCAATAAAACGAAGCAGTGGAGGCCCAAATTTGCAAGGGAAGTAAATTATTAAGCGAGCGACGCTCGGGGGGATTGGGTTGCGAATGGGGGGAGTATGGAACAGGCGTGGGAGCTGTGGAGCAGTGGTCCTGGGTGTTATCATGAATTACTTGGCCACGGGTGAGCGGGTGAATAAATAAAAGCCGAGCCGTTGAACTTGTCAGACAGAATTTATGTTATCGCTCGTTCTCTATTTCCGCCTCCTTCTTTCCAAACCTGGCCAGGTGACACAGGAGATGCAGCAGATACTCGAGGGGCGAGGCTTCGAGCTCACCTGTCGCGGCAGCGTGGATGTGAAGGGCAAGGGCTCCATGATCACCTACTTCCTCAAGGGCAGGAGGCACATAGATGCCAAAGAGTTGGAGTTGGCCAAGACCGAGGTGGAACCACCAAAGACCTTGACCTTGACAAAGGAGCCGGAGAAGTTGGACAGCGGAACAGCCACGGAGAAACAGGCGGAGCAGGTGAAGGAGCAGGGTTCCACGGAACAGGAGGACGACTTGCTGCCCTCGCCGGACATTGATATGAACTCCAATATGCAGAACTTGACGGCGCAGCGGAGGAAGTCGCTCTGCCGGCAGCATAACATATCCTCCTCCTTCGGCACAACGGTGAGTAGCTCCACGGGCATAACGCCCAGCATTTCGAACAGTTCCAGTGTGGTTACCATTGGCGCTCTGCCCGCCATCCTGCGAGGTGGTAATCCACTATCGAATGCGAATCCCACCGCCACCGACAGTTGTTCGGAGTGCGGTGGGGCAAGTAAGTCCTTGGCCACGCCTACTGCTCCGCCGAGGACACTGGTGGCGGATCTAAAGGATGAGATAGCCCGGGACGAGAAGATCGGACTGAAGGACTCCATTGAGAACTTGGAGATCCTGCTGAAGAACAACATCAGTCTTTCCGATCTGAGCAACAAGCAGCAACAGAATCTCCGCGGTGAAACGAGCAGCTCAACCACCACCACATTGAGAAAACGAGACACAATTGTGAGTTTCAATGTGACGGAGACGGTGACCACCACAGCAGCGCCCTTCACATCCTCGTCGGGATCATCGAACTCCTCCTCGCAGCAGAAGAAGCGCCGCTCGGTGACCACCATTGCGGCTAGTTTCACCACCTCGACCACCACGCGACTCCTGTCCAACGAGAGCCAGAGCTCCACGCAGACGGCACCCGGAACTCTGGAGAGCGGTGGCTCCGTGCCCGGCCAATCCTCCACGGAGAACTCATCGCAGGACTGGCAGCCACGCACAGCCTCACTGGAACCCAACCGCAGTCCCATCAAGACCTCGCAGTCGATGAGCCCCATTGGCCAGCTGACCTCCGAGGTGTTTGTCCTGCCCAACAGCCGGAGCATGGTGCTCATCAGCAGCACGAACGGATCGGTTTCCGCACAGGGCACGGGTGGCGGAGGAGCGAGTAGTCCGAGGACCGCACTCCTGCAGGATGTCAGCACGTAAGCGACGAAGGGATGCACAGGCAGCCGTGTAAATATGTACAAAACCGAAGGCACTTCGCTGAGCCTTAGAGGTAGGACTATCGGTAAGGATAAGGTGGAGTTAACGGTTTGGGGCAAGGATATATTGATTGATTTGGCTTGGAGTCGAACTTCTTTAGCAGGACACTTCCGTATTATCACAGCTACAGAAATATCAAAACGATAATAAGGAAACCATATATGTAAAAGCTGTCTAAAGATTATTTAAGCGAATTAAATTAAATGCAACATAAAAACATTTTAACAATATTTAACAACAATATACTTTCGAATTACCAAGGATAATTACAGTACATTTATTATTAACCTTCCAATAAAAATTCCGTATAGAAAACAGATAAATAAGCCTTTCTTAAAAATATAAAAAACAGAATAGTTAAGTAAACAGTTAATCTAAAAATAATTACAAAATGTTAATACCTAAATGTCATATCTGCATATTGAGAAGCACAAAGTTTTTTTTTGAAATATTAAATACCCATTGATGCACAATAGCGCTTTTGTGGTTCTCGCTAGGGAAGTTCGACTGTACTTACAGCTTCTCCCCCACAACCCCCCCTGTATGATCTCGCATTTATTGTAGCTTTACATGTTCCTCAGTTAGCGTTTCAGGGCACCAACAAACGTGAATTCCATATCACACATAAAACCAATGTACGAAAGCATAATGTTGCACTTCAACTGGGTACCAAAGAGCATTGTTAGAACTGCTAGGCATTCGATAGGTTGTAAGTTTGGGGCAGAGTCCTTGCAAAGGAGTGTAGGTGTGTAAGGTTCCTATGTGTGTTTGCAGTAGCATGTAAGTTCAAAGGGCATACGCGGGCAAAAGAAATCGAATTTAATGTTCAATGTCAATCGAATAATTAGTTGTTACTTGATGTTGGGGAATACAATTGTGAACGATAGATGGCGTTAGTCTTCGTATATGAACATATAAAAATATAATTTACAATCTATGATCACTTGAAGTTATTTTCATTCATGAAAACCTATAACATGCAGTTATGAAAAGGAAATATTCAATGTTGCATGACTCGATTGCATTCCCCAGCAAAATATTTTTACACCAAACTAAGGGACAGCATACATTACATACCATATCGAAAAGAAATATGACATCGGTTTTTGACGCTGTTCTTAGCTGATGTTTTTTCTTAACAACTAAAACCAAAAATCTGTCAATTGAGGAGCAACATGAAAACTTTTTGAATTGTTGCACAAACGATATTTACTAGAGTATAAGTTGAGGTGGAGAGAGTATCTAATACGTTATGTCTTGAAATAGTATTGTTTAAAAGTAATGTTAAATGTGTTTCGATGTCTGTATGTCTCAATGTTGCTGAAAGCATCAACACTAAGTATAAATACATATATTTAAAAAAAATGCAAGCATAAACAAACGAAACCCAAAGAAAAACAAACAAAATTCTCGCTGTGATTTCTATGAAGAAAATGAAAAGATGCATAAATTATTTTATAACCTTTTGTTACTTAGTTTTAACTTGCAAATTTTACGAATGCCTCTCGTCCACTTTGACTACGCCTAGCTACGAACTATAATTTAACTGAGTATAAAGTATCCTATATATTTTATATAATCATAAGTGTATGCGTGTATTGAACTCGTTGTTGATTAGCTTTGATGTTCAGTTTCAAGTTGGTAAGGACAAAACTAAGCACAGTCTAAGTAAATGTGTTTCATTGTGCTCCAAACAAAGGAAATAAAAAAACAAATTGTGTTAATAAATGGCGCTATTAATTTGAAAATTCTAGGCATTGTTTATTGGATGAGTTCATAGCTCTGTAGTAAGTATATTTACAGCACTCAAACCGAATCCCTCCTCACAGCTTTCGGGCCCTTCGCCAAAGGCAGTAATATCCCAGTAGATGGAAGCCAAAGTAAAGACCCACCATGGCCAGTAGATTGCGATAGATGTTGCTCTCGTTGAAGCTGTACTTGTCCAGGACATCCTGACCCGTGTGAAAGCAGGGCAAGTCGGCGCTCTCCTGGAAGCAGGCTGTTCAAATTTCAATTAATATTAATCTTTAACGGTTTATCTTGTTTAAACTTACTAATATTCTGCACTCCAGACCATTGAGCAGCGGTGATTGCCTCATTGGCATACAGCATCCATGAGAGGAATTGTGTCCACCAAAACGCCACTGGCAGCGAGCTGAAAGTTGAGTGTTCCTTGAAACCAAGTTAATAATAAGTATCAATTTAATCACCCACTTCACTTGTATAAAGATTCCCGAGGTGATCATGAATATGTAATCCAAGGGCACCAAGTAAGCCATTGCCAGCGGCACCGAATTGAAGGCCGTGGAAAAGAAGCAACCGCAGGCTGTGGCCACATTCATCACCAGCACCACGCACATGGCAGTCACTCCGAAGGCATAAAAGGTGGATCTCAGACCCGTCAGCCAGTAGCAGATTATGACGAATATCAGGGGCTCAATTATCATGCCAGGCAGCTATTGACAAACAAGTGAAAATTTATGCTCCTTTTTAAATTTAATTTAATTAGCTCGTTACAACACTTACCAAAGCCAGTATATTGGCGGCATAATATTGTCCCGTGGAGTAGAGTCCGGATCGGGTTTCCCGCATGAACAGCGGAAATCCCTGCGGAAAGAGATTCAGCACGGAGTACATGGGATGGTAGGTGTTCTCCGATATCATGATGAAAAGTGCTCCCTGAACAGCCTGCACGCCCAACTGTGAGGGTTCCGTGGTTCCGGCAAAACAGGCTCCGATAATAAATGCCATTGCGATCTTTTGGATGAACCGCAACCATTGAATCGTGGGATCCCTTAGCAAAGTTAGCGATGCCCTTAGCCACACTACGTGGAAGCGCTTGTACCAGGCCACGCCCCTGAAGGACTCCACCTCCGTGTCGAAGGGAAAGTTGCCCGACTGGGCCATGTGAATCTCCAGATTAACCAGCATATCCCGCTGCTTGGCCGCCGAGCTGACGGCAAACTGATCACATAGGTGTTGGGCCGATCTCTGAGAGGCCTGCTCATAGCCAGGATCGGTCGCCAGGACACCTATTAGGAAATCCGCCGGATTGTAGGCCTCCGGGCAGTAGTATCCGTGATTCGCAAAGAAACTCAGCGCATGCTGAGGTGATCCCGTAAAGGCTACCCGCCCATCGGCCAGCAGCATCACGTTGTTGAAGTTGTCGAAGAGCTGCGAACTCGGCTGATGGATGGTGCACAGTATGGTGGTGCCCTTCTGGGCCAATTCGTACAACGTGGCCACCAGCTGCTGGGCACTGTATGAGTCCAGTCCCGTGGTGGGCTCATCGCAAAACAGAATCACCGGATTGTTCAGCAGCTCCACGGCGAATGCCAATCGTTTGCGTTCTCCCCCCGAAAGGACCTTCTTGTCATCGCCACTACCAATTCGAGCTTGCGCCGCCGAAAGGAGGCCGGTTCGCTCCAGCAGCTCGTTAATGATGAGGCGACGCTCCTCTTTCGACACCCGACGATCCAGGCGGAGATGTGCCTGGAACAGAACAAACAAACATGAAAGTTATTCCGCCAGATATGATAGATATGATACGATACGTCTAATCCCTTTCTTTAGACACATCTGCATAGTTTAAAGCTCACCATAAAGTTCAAGTGCTCGAGAACAGTCAGCGATCCGAGGAAGAGGTCATCCTGGTAGACGTAGCCGCTGATGCGGTGCATGAAGGGCCCGATGCGCCGGCCGTTTATCAGAATGTCGCCTTGAACGACGGTCCCGGCTGCAGCACAGATCCCAATGCAAATGGAGCGGGCGGAGATTGTATGGGGATCAGTGTAATCTTATCGGGAACTAGAGTCGCATGTACTTGGTAGTGCCTACAACTTACCCGGCTGTCGAAAGGCGAGCGTTGACATGAGTGTTGTTTTCCCAGAGCCACTGTGAATGGGAGAAGTTTTATTAGAGGGGGCGACACCCAGCGGAATCTCTGCTTATCAGATCCGAAAATAAGACATCTTGACATAGTTAGCACTTTTTTGAACAGCCTCTTCTCGAGCACATTCCACTCGAGTGCACCTGATCTCTTAGTGGTATCGATTTCTGCAGCAGCTTACCTCGAGCCCATTAGAGCCATCAGAGTGCCCGGTTGAATGGCCCCCGTTGAGTTGTTGATGATCCGCTTCATCCGCTGCCCGGAGCCACCGACATTGGTATAGACGCAGAGATCCCGCCACACCAGAGTGGCTCCCTGCTCAGTGGGCGACCATTTGCTGTAGCTCCTGAGCGGCAGACTTCTCTCCGAACTGTTCCGTTTCGATAGCTTGGGTGTGCTGTCCAAGCTGGGCACCTCAATGGTGCTGCCCACCGGCATTACCTGCAATTCGTGCTGCTCCACCCGCTCCGGGTCCTCCACATCGATCCGCTTGCTATCTGAATCCGACATTATCTGTGGGTTTTATCTTGGATCTCACGGCTGAGGAGCCTGACTTTTTCTGAACCGAAGCGTGCCACAGCTGGGCACCAACTAACCGTCTAAACCTTTCTGAGAAGTTGTCACAGCCAAGTTGACAGTAAGATGGACGGGAACAGTGAAGATTGGGTAAAGAGGATTTGACAAAGAGTATCTTTGATTTGTTTATTTTTACTGTAAACTAGAATTTAAAAAGTTTCAAATTTAAAACCAAAAAGGAAAGTTTTACAAAATATTATTAAATTATAATTAATGTACTTTTAAACATATTATTTTAAAATGAATTTTACATTATTGTTCGTTACTTACTCCTGATTCTCACTTTTCTTTTCGTATTAGTAAAATTACGCGGGTTGGATGAAAATAGCTTACTTGCCAATGACTACTGTGCTGCCCAGCACCCCACAATGCAAATATGCTAAACTTGGGATCCGAGGTGCGGGGTCCACAATCTTTGGGGTGGCCCTGGCAGCGGGCATTCGATCGTCTTGCAGTTTACCGACCGCTTGGGAAGCAGCGGGCTTAGGTGGCGGCTCCGATTACCATTGCCAGCGGAAAATGCAGTCCAGACCAACCCACCAACCCAACGGGAAGCCCTGCAGCGCCAGAGTCATCCAAGCAGCCAGCTCGGAAAACCGCCGCTGGATCGGGAAAGCCAACAACCAGATGGGAGCCAATTGTCATCTCTGTTTTGCTACGCGTTTTCGCATTCATTTGACTCAAAAGCGGACCAAGAAAATGATTGATGAATACAAGAAATAGTCTGGTAACTGTAATTCCCACATTTCCACAAGACTCTTTTTCTCAATGAAGTATTTTTCATTGGGTTAATTTACGTATTTTTAATTTTTATTTTCACATTGAAAGGCTTTTGATTAGATACTCTTTTTTTTATTATCCAAAATAATGTATTTGGATTTGATGTTAGGGATTCGCTTATTTTCTTTTTTTATGTGGGAAGAGTCAAGGGCTTGCCTGCTTTTTAAATTTTGACTAATATATATGTTTTGAAACACGTTTGAAAAATCAGACTTTTTAATCTTACCATTTGAAAGGCGAACATAAAGTTTTTCTAAGGAATCGTTGCATACTTTTGGGCATTTAAAAATAATATTATTCGCTTGCAATCTAATATATGCGCCTATATCCTTATTAAAATAACCGCATCAAAATAAACATATTTTTTTAAGATAATATTTATTTTTTATTTGTTCATTAAATATTTGTATAATGTATAAAAAATATGCCATTCCTCAGCAAAATTTCAGGCTTCCATTCGTGGTGGTAAATCAAAAACTTCTTAGTAACTGCAAAAAAAAGAAAGAAAATAGTAAATAATCAGAAATGGTCGGCAGTGAATTGGAAAAATCCATTGAAAACGTTTATAAATAAAGAGTAATTAACAATCGCCATTGTAGCTTCGATTGCCGGTGGAGGCCAATAGAAAACGCTCTGTATCAGCATTTCGGCTGATAAGGCGAGTTTGAGTGGACGGATCAACTACCCTCTGGGTTTTCAGTCGCTATCGACCTATAAAGCGATCAAGTCGCATCTGTGCGGTTAAATATTTATGTTCCGTGGAACACAATATCAGTGGAAAATAAGTGCAGCGTAATGAAATTCAATATACAAACGACACAAACAGCACAGTAAATCACAGTTTGGTGATTGAAAATCACTTAAACTTATTATTGAAGCAAATCGTTGGCCAGTGTAATAAATCCAAATGAATGAGTCTTAAATTAAGCTTCATAAGCCCTTATCGACGGTTTTTAGTGATATCGAACAAAATCAAAGAGCTACGTGCGATTTGATCAAGGAAATAAATCCATAAATCCCGGCTAGACGTCAACTGAAATTAGTTAAATTATACAATCATACACGTGCAACTAAAAAAAAACAAGAAGTGAGATGATAAAAAACCTATTTTGTGATATACTCCACAACTGAAGTGTAGTTTAATAAATCTAATCTACTGCAAAATTCGGAAAACAAATAATGAATGAATAATAAATACATTTACCGAATATATAAAGCAAACAATCATTGATAAGCTGCCATTTCTAATTGAAATTATAACTTAAGTAAGGAAATCTAAGTGCTCTCTACAGTTTCCTAACTCATTATTTTGATAATAATTTTAAATTTTAATATGTTTGGTTGAATAATTCACAGAAATAAACAATAATTCAATCTACCCCATCTATCTAAAGTAAATGGCTAGAAGTCTAATCCTATGCGCTGCGTTTGGCGGTTACATTTTGAATTGCAAAAGCTAAGCGGTAAAAACAGCTAGAGCATAAAAGCTTTCAGCTTACACTCACCACCAAACCTAACAGACCAGCAGCACACTTAACATTAACAGTGTAAGAGCGGGTGCGCAAAGTAAAAATGAGCGCCACAGGGGTAAGTGTTTTCTATTTTGTTTTTATTTGCGACGCCTCTAAATGTAGGCTCTGAATTGAACAAACAAAAAGTGTCACTAAAAAAATACGAAATAAAATAGTTCGACTTTTATGCAATTAAGAAATTGAACAAATTGGACCGCTGCGATTCGTTGAATGATTACGTATGGCAATTGATGCCTAAAAAACGCGCGAAGCTCGCAGAGAAATCTTTAAACACAGCTGACCTGACCGTGAATATAGTTTTTGTGTGTGCAAAGTTTCATTATTGATTTCAAGTATTCTATCTGGTTTCACAAAAAGCAAATAAACAAAGGGAACATTCGGAAATTTTCCTTAAAGTATTACGCTTATATCATTGTTTGTCAACTATAAATATTTAAAGTGTCAGCATGTGGTCGGTATTAATATGATAAAGTGTTGGTGACTTACGAATACTCTTTTGGTATGTAGTGCAAAGAAATTGTTATCGGAACTTCTTCTGTTAAATTGTTTCTATAATTAAACACAAGACATAAGCTGTGAACAACCGCAGTTTCTATTAATTTTCTAATAGATAGTTTCTATTAAGTAATTAGAGTGCTTCATTAATAAACGATTTTTATGAAATCAGACCTGATAATATTTGTGTGGCTAACTACTAAACGGTAGCAAAAGACGATAATATAATCAAGTGAACCATTTCAAACAAAATTGTTGTAGAGCATCTATTGCTTTAAACGAGTTTTAAACGCAAAGCGTAAGAAGAGATCCTCTCTTCGAAATCTATGGCATTGCCAACATCAGAACAATCAAGCAGTTCGAATACCAAATTCCATTGCATACTTGCAGGCACACTCCGAAAATGACGCACAAAGACGAAACAGTCGGTCTAGTGAGAACAGCGAGACCAGTGAGACCAGTGAGAACAATGAGAACAGCGCGTCCGGCCCCGTTAGGGAACAGCGTGACGAGATGGCGGGCCATACCGCTCTCCAGTGGGCGTGGCATGTGGTCACATCCATATCCGTGGAGCCCACAATGTTCCTGTACATGTTCGCCTTCATGATCACCTCGGTGGTGGAGCAGAACTTCTTTCTGTACAAGTCCTGTCGGGTTAACAGGAATTTCACGGAGGAGATCTGCAGGAATCTCAACAAGCCGGAGAACGAGGAGTTCCGAAGGGAGGCAATGTTGACCAATGCCTGGTTCCTTCAGTGGGAGAACATTTCCGCCCACGTTTTCCCCATTATCCTGGCCCTTTTTCTGGGCTCCTTCTCGGATCGGCGTGGCCGAAAGTTGCCCCTGCTCATGGGATTAGTGGGAAAGTTTGTCTACTCCACGATGATAGTGGTCAACGCTAGGATGCCCACGTGGCCGGTGCAGAACATCATCTACTCGGCCACGTTGCCATCGGCGTTGACCGGTGCGGATGTGGCCATTTTTGCCTCCTGCTTCGCCTACATCTCGGACATTTCCACGCTGCAGCAGCGCACCATCCGAGTGACCATCCTGGACGTGATCTACCTCAGTGCCATGCCCCTGGGCGTGGCCCTGGGCTCGCATCTCTTTTACAACGTGTTCAATCAGTCCTACGCGGACATGTTCACCGTGAACGCTTCACTACTTGCCCTCGCCATCATCTACACCATGTGCGCCCTGAAGGTAAGTTTGGGATTCATCTTATGCTTGTTCCATAAAAGTCCATAATCCTATATACTTCATAGTCCTGTATATATGCACTTCCTTAATTTTGCAACATCAACTTTCAGTGGCAAACAACGCCGAGGCAGCGATCGCTGAGGGAACTCGGATGCTGTGGCTTTTGGGGCGACTTCTTTGATAAGCAGCATGTGAAGGACTCGTTGGCGGTGTTGGTGAAGCCGCGAAAGGGTCATCGTCGCAGCTTTCTCATTATCCTTCTGGTCAGCATGGCCCTGTACACGTTCCAGCGGGACGAGGGGCAGTACCTCTACATGTACACCCTGGGCAAATTTGACTGGGATGTGAGTGCGTACAGCAACTTCAAGACATTCAAGTCATCGGCCTACGTGATTGCCATGCTGTTGGCTGTGCCGCTGATGAACAAGATCCTTGGATGGAGGGATACGGTGCGTTCCTATTACTAGCTATTGCTTGGCAAAGTCCAAAGTCTTGTCTATACAAATTTAACCGGAATTCAGAGATTACTAAGTAGAAATTAACTTAATTTTGCTTGTCCAAAAGATTAACATTCCAAGTGCTGTAATCCAATCAAAAATCTATTTAATAACTCAAATGGTTTTATTCATAGACAATCATTTTCATTGGCACGTGGGCCCATTCGATAGCCCGCTTGTTCTTCTATTTCGCCACCAATACGGACTTGCTCTACGCCGGAGCCGTTGTCTGCAGCTTGGGTCCAATTGTGGGTCCCATGATCCGGGCCATGACCTCGAAAATAGTGCCCACATCGGAGCGTGGAAAGGTGTTTGCGCTGCTATCGGTTTGCGATAATGCGGTGCCCTTCATCAGCGGTGTGTGCTATTCGCAACTTTATCGACGCACTCAGAATACGAATCACGGAGGATATGTCTTCATCCTAACCATTGCCACCCAAATCGCCGTCTTTATGATGATACTGTAAGTGATTCCGCGACGTGACTCTTATTTGTCTTATTAATTATTTAATTGGTCTAATTAGTTGCCTACACATTGTTTTGGGCAAAAATTCACTGGCTGTTCCGGAAGTTCCTGAGAAGGAGAGCGGACTTATTTCCCAAACGGAAGCTGTCCTGGAGACGGAAATTGAACAGCACAAGAACTAGCCTGTGAATTAACTTTAACGATTCCTAATAAAAAGATTTGAACCCAGAGCAGATATTGATTGCATTGCATAAATATTTTGCCAATGTAAATCATTCCCATCAATATATTTTGAATAAAAGCTAAACTTTTCTATATTTGAACTTATCATGAAATGTTGAAACAAATGCGCTGATTTTATTTTAATGGGTTTTGGTTGAAATGGAACAGGGAAATGGAACTTACCCGAACGATCATCAACTGCCAAATCACTTGTTCTTGGAGAGGGTGCGCTGCTTCTCCGCATGCTCCACCACCTGCTCGTCCACAAAGAGGCCCTTCCTTCGCCGGACACTGTCCATGTAGACCTTGGCTCGGTTGGCGGAGTCCGCCTTCTCGCCGAAGTGCATCAGCTCCTCCTCGGTTGTCGGCAGCCAGAAGGGATCGATATCAATCACCTGTAAGCAGACGCAGGGTGTAAATTCCGGGAAATCATTTAGGCACTTGAGACGGGACAAAAGGAACGAGGCGTCGCTGTGTCTATGCGCCTGCGCCTCGCACTGGATTGGATTTGGGTTGGGTTTGGTTTGGTTTATGGCTACGAGTAGTATATGGGCTGGGTCGGGGTTTATTTCTTCAATCTATGTCTTTTGGGTCTTTGAGCAGGGCTCTTTGTCCCAGCAGCAGGGAAAGCGTGCATTTTCACATCTTCATTGTTTGGACTCGAGAGGCTGCGACAAAGGACTCGACGCTTAATGACTTTCAAAGGACGCAGGGACACGCATTGCACGTTACGTGATAAGGCAGGCTCGCCAGGATACGCAGAAGAACCGGCGTACCGGAGAACGGGGCATTTCCTCAATGGCGTGAAGAGCGTTCCCTGCGCTTGATTGATGATTGCCTCCTGCGAGGCGAACCACTTGAGAATCTCTGGTGTGAGATCTGCATTGTTTTGTTTTCCTTCCTCCATCCAGCAAGGACTCGAGACCCAGCGGGCGGGTGTCGAGCGGTTCGCTGGAAAAACTCAGCACTCTCCCACTCCAAAATTTCGGTTCTACACTTTATGAATTCCCTCATCAATGACTGAGCTTGCTCGAGATCTGATTAAGATGCTGAGGCGGCTTGAGGATGGGCTTTTGTCAGAAAGAGACTTTTTTCATTCCACAGCAAGAAAATATATAGAATATAGAGCAAGTAAATGGAAAACACACTGGTCATAACAAAAGCAAATATGTAGCTCATATATCTTTATAGCCAATTTGCTAATGATTTTCTCACAGTGCGTGTTCTGGGCCATCTGTTCGCACTACGCTAAACTGCGGGCCCTCGAACATCTTCGCAATCCCGTGTAGATCATTATCGGGCACAAAGTTTCGCTTGTTTAACAACAGCCAACAACGCCAAGTGGGCAAGGGATCGCAGCGAAGGGAACAATGGGGGCACTATAGGGAGCCAAGCGGTAGTCCTCGACAAGGTAAGGCAATCCCAGTTCGCAGTTTGCAATCCCTGTCACAACAAAACAGCAACGCAAAAGCGAGACTGCCTGCCATCCTTTGCAAATGGCTCTGCGCATGCGCAGCAGCCTCCAATCTTGCCATCGCTCCCCATCACCATCAGCATCCCTACCCATGCCCAAACTCAAGCCCATCCTCATCCTCATTCCCATTCCCATTGCCATTCCCAACATTCCCACTCCAAATCTCTGGCAGCATTCGGAGGAAACCCTGTGGCAGCTGAAGTGCTCCAGAAGTGCGCAGAACTTGCGTCTGAGCCGGGCCAGACAAATGAGCAGCCAGCCAGCAGCAGCAGCAGGCAGATGAGTGCACTGCTCCAAATCAGGAAGTCTTATAAGGGATTCGCATTTATTATGATGTTAATAATTAACTAACATTAGAAAGGGGAATTAAATTATTACGTGTTCTTATCAAGTTATGGCTTCGACCAATAACTTAGTAGGATGTTGTACTGAAAATATCCTTTATCCATTAATGGTATATGGGGAAATCCGTAAGAATTTGTAATTTGTACTTTTTGGGAAAGGTGCTTATCCCCACTAATGCAACACCACGCTGCAGATTGCAGTGAATCCCCTCTAATCACCCACTCCTGATCTTCAACTCCATACCGAGCATTCTCTCCCATCTTGAGGTTGAAATATTAAGAAAAATATTGCAGCAACCGCGAAAACCAAAACAAAAATCCAAAAATCCAAAAAACCAAAGCCAAAACCAAACGACGTGACATCAACACACACACACACACTTGGTGTGGTAACATATTATATGGTAAGGTAAGGTATATCTCTCCATATCTCCAGCTCTCTTTGCACACACGTGTTCTTATGAGTGGTGTGCTTATGAGTGTATGAGTGAATGTGTTTACCTGTCCGACCGCGCGCGGTTTGTATGCAGGTAATTTACGCGGCAGCTACCGAAATACGCTGCCGTCCATCGGTCCGCTTGTCCATTTGTCCGCTTGTCCGCTTGTCCATTTGTCCGTCCGCGAGCAAGACGAAGTTGAGATTATTATCGCGCGCCAGAAACTGGCTGAAAGACTGTGAAAGAGACCGGGCCCACAGAATATAACTCGATTCGAGTCGAGTTGATTCGAAAGACTTGGGGTACCCGCTTTGGTAAAAGTCTCCAGCGAATGGACAACGGACAACGGACGGCGGACGGCGGACTTCGATGAGCGTCATTTTGACAGCCAGCGAGCGGACAATGCAAACCACGTTCCACTTTAGAAGAACAACAACAACGAGAGCAACAACAATCCTTTGTCCACTTGGATAAACACTTGCCCTGGCATGGATATATCCCTACACTAAGACTAAGCAATTTTATAGTCAGTTTTTGTACGATTTTTCATTATTTAATTTCGATTTATAATATTTTTAGCTGAACTCTTTAGTTCGAATATAAATTATTAATTATTATTATATTATTATTTTCTTTTTTAAGGCCAAAATTAATTTGGTGAATTGTAACATTTTGTAACATTTTGTTGGCCAGTGTATTTGTATGTGTGTGTTTATTCGCACCAGGCAGACTTTAGGGCACTGCCATGCTCTCCCCCGCCTCCGGGCGAACTCCCTACGACCCCCGCCCCCAACTCCAGCCCCAACCTTCCCGCCCCTGGCCCTGCCCCGCCTCCTGCCTCTTCTCCCCCACCACCATCCACACTGTCTCCACTGCAGACTTTCCCTTTGGCGGGGGGAGGGGTGGCAGACTGTGGCAGGTATACAAAACGAGTTATCAGATTATTTGTTATTTGTCTTGGTTCTTTGCTCACAGTTTGTTGTGGCCGTGGCTGTTATGCTTTTGAAGTAGTTTCAGAGCTCCACAACTGAGGTCTTGCATGCAAAGCGCGACAACCAGCAGGAACAACAACAGCAACAACACTAAAAGCAACAACCAGAACCAAATCATATGCAACACGCCGTGGCAGGGGAAAACCCGATGCAGAGCGGCCTGAAAGTAAGACCAGTAGCCAAAGTTGTTATGTTATTTTATTATTTTTTTCATTCTTTTTTTTTCTTATTTCGGTAGGCTGCAGGTCTTGACCCTCTTCCTGCCCCGGCTTATTTCTACCGTCTCCGGCACACACACACACACACACGCGTAATCATAATAACAATCTTTGGGTTCATCAACTGGCCAGAAGAGATGAGAAGTGATGGAGCCAACGGGAGGAGTTGGGGCAAAACAAAAGGAAGCACGAAATTAAATAATAACAAAAGCGCGCAAGACAGTAGCCACCCGACGAGGAGATATTTCTCGCTTAAACAGTGCGACACATTGCTGTAAGGCCACGGAGAATGAAGTGGTTGAAGCTATTTTGGCAATTAAGGAAATTTAAATACAATTAGTTCATAAAAAATTTAACCTTTTAAAATTATATCAAAATGAAACGAATATCAACTTAAGAAATCGCAGTTTAGAAAGTGTTATAATTTTAAGATATTTTAATTAGAAATTTTTTTAAATGTAGTGCCATTAGTAAACATAAATCACAAAGTAATAATAATCTTTGGATTTTGTTGTGAATATTAAATGAAAATATTTTAGCTTCTAAGCAAAACATATTTTTATTAAGCTCTGCTTACCAAAAACATTCAAATGAAACGCACTGTTGGCTTGAATCTTGAGCTGCTGACTGCTGTCTTAATGCTGCTACGTGAAGTGAAAGAGCAACGGCAATAACAAAAGAAAAAAAATTATGATATATGAAAACAGAAAATTAGTTTTCGTTGCCTCAGTTTCTGTTTCAGGTGGCTCGCAGCCTGCAGCTTCCAGATTCCGGATTCCACGTTAAAAGGTCATCCCGAGAGATGATTGCGGCTGCAGATCTGCTGATCCGGCGATGCACATGCTTAACGAACTTATTGTGGGCCATGATGCGGCAAGAAATGGAAATGGCTGTTTTGGGAACACGACGACTCGCCCCCGCCCACTTCTGGACCCTTTTTCCCCATTTGGCCCCAACCAGAAGTTGGCCACTCCAGTGAAGTTGACGCCTTCGTTGTTATTATGGGCACGTGACAACTGCGCCCACGGCATAGAGCCCGGCCCACTCACCTGGCAGGTAGGGTTAACAACAAAAAAAAAAAACTTTAAAAAAGGCAGGGGTTGGGTGCAGGGGGCGGGGTGTTCCACTGGCCAAGATATGTGGGCGTGTACAAAGTGCTGAAAGCGACCGTTTTAATTGCTCGGACGAAAGGTAAGCCTAATTGTTTTCACTTCGCCCAGAATAATGTCATCGAATAAAATATCTCTCAGATACTTTTTCACTTCAACACAGTTTAGAGTTGCAAAACTAAGTTAGTTTTGAAAAAAAGTGTAGTATGCAATATACATAGTTTCAATTCAAAAAAGTTTGTAATTATAGAAGTATTGAAAAAATCAGTATGCATTTTTCTGTGCAATCCAACTTCACTCCCATTTCCACGCCCCTTTTCCACTTTTCCTGCTGTCTGGCGTTGGAAATGCGTAAGAAATTATACGAAGCAACGGCAAAAAACATCTCCGTCGCCGGCAAAACTTGAAAACTTGAGCTGAGAAATAGAAAATCGCCGGAAGTCATTATACAAAAACTTGTTGTTATCGATTGGTTGGCCGATGTGACCAACACCAGCACAAACACACTGATATAGGAACCAATACTAATACAGAGTGCACGCACTTTGAAAATATGTGCGGTTCAGGCGGCAAAACATGTTGCATTATTAATATTTAACAAAGTTCCGAAGTTCATAGATATTGCTTAAGAATATTTCAATGCTACAAAATAACTAGGTTCGATGAAAAGTTTATAAATATGGGAGTTCTGTGTGACTTCAAAACTTATTCGAAACTCCTGTGGGCTGAACAACTTGAATACGTTTTTTGACTAAGCTTGCCCCATCCGCTGATCTTGGCAAAAGCGTAAGAGAGAAGGGAATAACCATCAAGTTGAGTGTTAACTGTGGCCCACGACAAGGTCAGAATGCGATGGAGAAAGGGGAGGAGAGAGGGGTTTGGGTTTGGGGCTTTGGGTTACCTCGAATGGCACACAGCTGCAGCTTCAAATGGACCATATATCTTTCAGTCCAACTGCTGCTGTTGCCATGTCGCCACTGCTGCTGACTGTGGTTTAGCTTATAAGACTTCAGAGGAAGGTAACAGAAGGCTTAGAGCAGCGTAAGCTGAGATTTTTATTGACCACAGACAGGCAGCGAGAGTTTCGGGGAAAGGAAGCCGGGTCGCGAGGTTGGGATGGGGGTCAGGAATATGTGGAGTTCGGGTTGGGCACGGTCGAACACAAGCGCTGCACTTGTGCCCCATCAGTGGCTCAGAGCAGCAACAGCTGCCAGATACAGTCAGGATTCCATAACAGAAACAACACTCTAAGATCTAACGTTGCTATATATCCTTAAATCTTTATAACTGTTGACTCCTTTTTTATGATATATAATGACTTTATATTTAAATGTTTTTCCACTGACTAACTGTGCTTAGCAAATATAACGAGGTCCATAAGCTATCTGAGTTACGCATCAAAGTGTAATCTTTCAAATTACTCATTAGCAGATTTAGGTACAATCATCTAAATACCATTTGAAGTACTGCCTCCATATACATATATACATCACAAAAAAGACCCAAACTAAAGGAAATAATCGAGAGCGTCCAAGCTCTACTGTACAGTAGGTACTCACCTCCCAGTGGCTAAACATGAGCTGGGGACAGGCCAGGCCAGATGTCTGCTTTCGCATATCCTGGGCGAAGTTGAACGACTCGATCACCGGCAGCAGACAGGTGACCGCGAAGTTGCCGCTGCCCTGGGTCAAATCGCCGGAGAGGATTTTGCCGTGCCGCCGGCCAATTACCGCGTACATTTTACCTGCGAATGATAGCGAAAGAGATACGTTCTTTGATCAGCTGTTGTTAGCTAGAAATCGAATTGGAAAAGGTTAAATGGAACAGGGAAAAGGGAAAAGGGAAACCACCTCCAACTAACAATGACCGCCTTTCAGTTGGAGTTGTCGGTTCTGCTTAATGCTCCTATATCGCCAGCTCTTTCTTGTGTTCTTGTGTTGTTGTTGTTGTTTTGGTTATTGTTGTTGTTTCTGGCGCGTCTCAAGGTAACTCGTAAACAAATGAAATCTTATCGGATTTGGCCCATAAAATTGGCGGGCTTTCTGCCGAACCTCGCGCGTTTTTCGCTTGAACTTCCAAGCTGAAGATGGAGATGAAGATCGTTTCCAGGTCTCTCTCGTACTCTCTATATACACTATCTTGGGGCATTCTCATTTTTTGGAGGAATATGGAAAGGCTCCAAAGGAACAACCCAAACAAAAAAAGAGCATAATGAAACAGACACTTTTGAAAACCTCACAAGTTCACAACCAAGTTAGGTGCGCCAAAAATATGAAAGTTTTCTTAAAAATGTTAAGAAACAATGGTATACATTACTTTTAAATTATAAAAGTAGTATAAAAATTCTAGTGTATTAAAGCTTCGACTTTAAACGCGATCATCTTTTTCTGTTAAACTCTTTTCTGGGATTCTTCCCCAGTTGTTCTTTTTTTGGCATGCGCTACAAGAATAAGGCCCAAACATGAAACCACGGCAGAGGGAGAAGGTTGAACGACGAAGGCCAGGAGGAGGCGGTGGCCCAAGTCCCAGTCGTTGTGGCTGAGGCAGGAATTAGTTTCCGGTGCCGTAGTAAAGATGACAAAAACAACACGGCGGCAGCAAAAACGGCCGAAAGGATGCAACGGAAGCGGCAAGAGCCGCTTGGCTGCGAAGCCCCCTTTTAATTTTTTTTTGTTATTTTGTTGTATTTTATTTCGTTGTTGCTTTTGCTATTGCTTTAAGCTAAGCACGCGAGCCAGAGACACCTTGCCATCCGCTCGCTCTCACCAATACAGCCGCGCTGAGTCACAGATGCATCTCACAGATGCGCCCACGCACACAGACGCAGCAGCAATGGATGCTGCAACCACCAGCGGAAAAAGGCAGCAACAACATGTTCATTCATTCATATCCAGCCCACTCTCTTTCGTGTTCTCTCACGTTCGGACGCTGCCGCACGTGCACTGAGAACAAAATCGGTTGACCAAATATATGAAAAGATAACAGTGCGTTCAAAAGACAGCTTTGAATACATTTTTTGTAACATACTTTCTCTATTCAATTGAAAACTTTACAGATTTCGTAATACCTATGATTTATTTATATGTTTGTTATGGAATAGAAACATTTTTTGTTTAATGTACATATTTATTTGATTGAAAATTGATACTACTATTTCTTTTTTATTTACACATTTTTAAGACTTTAAATTATGATGTGTGTAAACTTAAAACTTCTCATACAATCAATATAATAAAGAAATGTATTTCTTTGAATTGAGACTAATAATTTAATAATTTAATTACTCTTAATTGCTCTTTTTAATCGATCAATTTCTCTCAGTGTACAGACACGCACATACCGGCAGCGACGCGAGCAGCGCACTTCTCTGCCGGCTTCAACGGCTCTCGTTCGCCGCGCGCTGTTCGTTTTTGGATTTTCTGTTTGATCAGTTCGAAAAGTGAGTTGATCGAGCGAACAACCATATAGCGAGGGCAGCGTAACCGAGGCGATACGATACGACATAATATAGCATCGGTACCATTGGGTCTACGTTCCAGGAGCGAAAGAAAAGACGAAACGAGACGAGACGAAAGGCCACCGGAGACAGCGACGTCGCGGGTGTTAAGTTACTAAATAGCAAACAGAAACTACCGACCACCGACCGATTGCAGTGAATGAAATATCCAATAATTTCGAGTGACATTCGCCACAAATCAATCGATCGTTCGATTTGAAACCTGATTTGTAGAGTTCGTTTCTGCCAGTGTGTGTGTGCATGTAAGCCATGGGTTCTGGGCGAGCGAGTGAGATAGAGCGAGAACACTGATTCGACTCGATTCGATTCGATTCGATTCGATTGGATTTGATTCGAATTCAATTACAAAATTCATTGAGTGTCAATTACAAACCGCAAGAAAACAACCCGCACGCACAAATCTCTCAGCGGAGATTCGGAAAGATACCAAGATCCACATCCAGATCCAGATTCCCGAACATCCAGAGATCCAGCCAGAGTCAGAGTCATAAATCATGCCAACGACATTGATGTTGCTGCCGTGCATGCTGCTGTTGCTGCTGACCGCCGTTGCCGTTGCTGTCGGCGGCACGCGACTGCCGCTCGAGGTGTTCGAGATTACGCCGACCACATCCACGGCGGACAAGCACAAGAGTCTGCAGTACACCGTCGTCTACGATGCCAAAGATATTTCAGGAGCAGCGGCAGCAACTGGAGTGGCGACCAGTACAGTGAAGCCCGCCACCGAGCAACTGACCGTTGTGAGCATTTCCTCCACGGCGGCTGCGGAGAAGGATCTGGTCGAATCGCGGCGACATGCGCGACAAATGTTGCAGAAACAGCAGCAGCATCGCAGCCTCATCGGCGGCAAGCACGGCGATCGGGATGTGCGCATCCTCTACCAAGTGGGGGTGAGTAGCTAGCAAGTACTAAATTCATTTGATTAGCCTGGCTAATTGCATGTTTGCATTGATCGAGGGGGCTAAGTAGAAATAAGCAAAAATAAAACACAAGGTACCAATGAAACCAATGAAACCAACAACTGGCAATGGCAGGTTGCATAATGCAGGCAACAACGTCAGCAGGCACCTGTTCAACTGGTTGCCATTTGTAAAATGCCCACGCCAGCGGTATCAACGGCAACAGCAGCATCTACACAGCAAACAATATTGATCGATTAGATAATTTCAGTCAAATTGCGGAAAAGCAGAGCGGCTACGGTCTGCCATACCAATTTATCAAAGAACTCTCAAAAGAGTCTCTTATCTTGGGATTTGTATCTTAATCAATTAATCAGTCAAATGTATTATAGCTGAGATATATCTTAAATGTCAATCGCAAGACTACCTACGATTTCTTTCTCTGCACAGCAGGTTTTGCAATGCAACTTTTTTGGGCTGGGTCCGAGTTTCAGTTCGTTATTTTTACATATTTTTTTGCTTTTGTTCAGAAAACTCTGTCTATATTTAGCAGCCGCCCTATGGCCATTACACTTGACACCCACAAAACCACTATCCACATATCACCACACGCATATGGCACATTTAATTGCAGCGGCCACACTCGCTCTAGATGAAAAATGAAAGTTGTTTGCAGCCGGAGAGCTCAACACAACAACTGATCTGTCGCATTTGATCAATTAAAGTCGCAATTGCCATACAACCGAACGATATGAGCGATACCAAAACCAATTAGCCGGTCGGGTCAAGAGTTCAATGCTGGCTATTCATGACTAAGCCACGGTACACCAAAAAGTTCTTGGCGTTATCTTTCCCCTTAAATCCGCTACAATGCGAATTTAGATCATAGGTCACCGCGGTTTCATTGTTCTCACTACCGATCTGGCCATAAATCAAGTGTCTATTGAGAAAGAGAGGGGCTTAGATCGGTCATATATCATGTATCGCATATCTATTATGTCAAATGTCATACGACAGAACACGCCCTGAAAATCGAATTCTTGCTTGATGTTTCTACGAGGCCGAGGCGTGAAGTATCAACCAATAGTGATCAAAAGCAAAATATTGACAGCAAAATATTGACAGTCAGCAAAAGAGGCAGGGCAGCTAAAAGGTTCGACTTAGAAATACCCTTGCGAAGGATCACTAACTAAGTGTCTAATAATCGGGAAGAAATTACCAATGAAATTACTATCAGTATAAGTAATAAGCATCAGTACATAATCATGGTATAATTTTTAACTTTATAAAAAGTCAAGCGTATCCTTAAACTTCTCACCCAAGTAGATAATATCATTTAACCTTCATTCAAGCCAAGGCGTTATGGTTCGTCTTGGTTCATAAATTTTGAAATCCGAATGCATGCAATCAATTTTGGAACGCATATAAAAAAAAAAAGCATAACAAAGCAGCATCACAACACAACACCTAAAATAGACAAACAAAAAATTGAGCAGAGAATTCCTGTTGTTTGGAAACTTGCAATAAAAACGCCTTATTAGAGAGAATAGAACACAACGGAATAGATCCACAAAAGGCTGTGAATGAGCAGCCGGAAAGAGAGGCATATAGCCAGATGGAAAGAGACAGGCGCAGGGGACGAAAAGAGACGGAGGGAGGAAGGAGGCTGGGAGCGAGGGAGAGGAAAGTTTATAGAAGAAAACAAAAAGTTCCCATGCTTAAAAGCGCTAAACATTCAGTTCCGGTATTTAAAAACGTTTTCAACAGCCACGACTGAGACGGGGATAGAAGGAGACGGCAACAGCAGGGGGAGGGAGACGGATAGACGGGGAAGACCTGAATGAAAGAAAATTCATGAATGAAATACGACCACGACGACTACGAGCAGTCGATGATGATGGTCATAATGACGGTGGTACGGTATGGTATGGTGTGGTATAATGGGTGAAATGGAGGGGAGTCAGGGGCGCGATGCGGTGGTGCATGTGTGAGTGGCTACACTGAGAAAATTCTTTAGTGTATTCACTCTTACTTTGCGTCGATAAACAACTAGGGTTCTCATAAATAGACATATATAAACATAACACCGTACCTTGGAATATAATCCCATCGAACACATAATATTTGCATATACTATAATATCCAATGACCGCATTCGTTCATATTTTCTCTCACTGTACACGTGTGTGTGAATGAATGAAAACGTAAACGCTGGATGAGCAGAGCAGCCAGCAAATGCTACGTCAGCGACTTCAACTTCGCGCTTGGCTGGGCAAGTCAATCTATGAATGAATGAATGCCAAAGCGACAGACCGTCCAAATGTATGAATGGATAAAGCCAACAACAACAACAACAACATCTACAGCAACATCAACAGAGATCGGGCAATTTGTTGGCCATATACAAACAGATCAGCCACGCATATTTGGCCTAAACAAGTCGATGTGTGTGCGCGTGGCATGGCCAAAAGCCAAAGAGTTGGGAAAACATCCAAAGGGGAAGGGGATTGGAATTGGAATATCAAAAGAGTCTGCCACAAATTCCAATTGACTGAGAAATGTTTAAACAAACCAAGCATACATATATTCCGGCCATTCTGGCTATTTGACCAAGCCAAGTTCTGGTTGCTGCAGTCAGGTGTGAAAATGTTTTATAGGCTACAATCCAAACATAGAAACAATCAGCCAATTGTGCGTTTGCATAGTGCCGAAACACGCAATAAATATTTATGAAAATTCATGGTTATATAAATCTAAGAAATTTTTGATTTCGACCACACCTCTAATGGTTATTTATGGGATTTTTATGCTAATCGATACATCCGATATGTTTGACACGATATGACAATTTTAAATTCAACCTTCTTCAAACAAGTTTTTTGAATCGTTGATCTGATTTTGGTAAATTTATGTTCATGAGTTTATTCACAGAAATCATCAATGGACGTTGACCATCCGATTTCTGGTGAACTTTTCTGTTTTTCTTTTTCGTGATGAGATATTCTTGTGAATGAATTTTTACGCTGGGAACTATCGTTAATTTAATGAAATTTCAACGATTGATGGTAAACTTCCACGAAACCTTCCAATTGATCAATCACTGACCTGCTGCAGTATCTGTTTCCTTCTGTAGAAATAATAGATCATATCTATGTTTCTTAATTGGCTGATGACTAAATTTATGACGGTTGTGAGAATTCTTGATTGTAATGCTTTAAACTTGTAAGAATAAATAGCCTGATGACTAAACTTTGAAGATTTTGTGTGAGGTATTTTTTTTTTAATATGTGTAAAAGAAACAATGGAAACCCCTTCTAAAATGAATTTCATTCGAACAATCCAAGCCTAACACTTTAATCCCATAACGAATCGAATCGCGCTTCCCTCGATTTCGCATATCATGTTTTCACAAATTCAATCTATGCTTTTTTCTCTGCCATGGAATTTTTGTTATGCTAAATATAGAAATTATTCAATGCGATTCGAAGGCAAAAAAATAATAATAATCATAAATAAGACAAACAAATATTGAAAGAGAGTAGACGGCGATGACAACAGCAAAAGCAAAATGAAAATCAAAAGCAACAATGGATATATATCGGTTAAGTGTGTCTGGATGCCGCAGACGCAGATAGGCGCGTATATAAAAAATATTTGCATAAAAAACAAGCAGCAGGCAACCAAGCAACCAACAGCATACCGCAATTATTCACCTAAAAAATGTCCAAGTCTACGATCTCCGAGAGCTCCATTGAGAAAAATGCCCCCAACTACAACTACAACAACCTGAGCCAACGGATGCTCGGATACCAAAAAACTAGTTTGCCCACTTTTTTCCCTCGACTTCTTCCTCTTCTACCATATATACTTTGTTGCTGGCGCGCGCGCCAAGTCAACTTTTATAGATACTATATATATATATATATATATATATATATATATAAATATATTTTCTCATATGAGTTAACAAAAAACGAGCAATCCAAGTCGCAGGCGAAGCTTAAGATACTCTACTATTTAGCTTGAATATTATATTCTTTTACATTCTGTTCGAATTTTCAAAATCACCTGAAACTGACAAGTAGGCGAAGGCCATTGGACTTTCCATGAAATTACTAACTAAAATCGCAATTATTTATTTGTCAGGCATATGAGGTCAAAACACAATGTTTTGTATCTGCTCCAGATATCCAAAGCAATACGTATAATCTCGTGATATGGCTAATTTATGAGTTCTTTCAGCTATAAGGCCAAAACAAATCTTTCTATCTCGTTCAGATATCCATTGATAAATGTATAATCCCATGATATTGTTGATTTATAAGATCTCTCGTTTTGAGTATCTAAGCTTTAGCTTTGTGCCACTTTTCTATCGCTGGCCAGGCGGAAATGTGGCTTGGAACACTTCCGCTTTTGTTGGCCAAGAAAACAGATAGAGAAAGAGACCATGTTACAGTTATTGATGGACACGTTCCCATTTCCCAGTTCCCCGGTGGCTAACTGCCGGCTTTTCCGATCGTGTAAGTGTGCTAATTACGTGCCCAAAGGCGCAATTTGTTTACAATAATATCAAAACAAGAAGAAGAGCGAACAAAAAAACTAAAACGATGGCGGGGCAAAAAAAAAAAAAATAAATTAACTATAAATAAGCAAAGGCCAGCAGCGGCGAATGGTCCTCTCCTTCTTTGTTGCTCGATTTCATTCATAAAAACGGCGAGTAAACAACAAATTGGATGGAATGGGTATTGGGTGTATTTACACAGCGGCCAGCGGCAGGGTGGGAGGCAACAATGGGGCGTGGCACTGCGAGTTGCTCATAATTATCAGACAAAACGAGCAAAATAATAATAAAAAAAACAGTTCAAGCGTTTTGGTGACGTTTTGCGCGCGTTTTTTGCAAGAAAAAAAGCATGTATGTATGTGTACAGAAATGCGAACAGCTAAAGCCAGTTTACACTAAAAGCCGAGCAACTTTTCATTTAGCTAGCTGGCCATTTATTCATTCATAAAAATCGCCGCAGCAACATGAGCGAGCCATCGGCATTGTAGTCAAGATTTATTTATTTGGCGGCAAGCGCGTAAAAGGAGCCAAAAGCACAGCGGCAACCAAGTTGCAGCAGCAACATCTGAAGTAGCAGCAGCAGCAACATGTTTATAGCCCGCCACATAGTCGGCAACATTTTGCGGTTGTCTTATTTCTTTTTGGCCAAGGCAACAATTACAATGGCCAGAAAGCCGCAGCAAAAAAAAAAAAGCCACAAACAACTATGCCACGTTGTTGCTGAATGAATGAATGAATGAATTACTTTTTTCCGTTCCGTGGTGGCAGCAACAGCAAAAGAAGCAGACTGATTGTGGTCGGGTATTGGGTATATCGAGTTGGGTATTGGGTATGGGTATTGGGCATGGGGATGTGAATGTGGATGAGGATGTGGATGTGGTTAGTGGATGGATGTCCGTGTGCGTAGACGTTCATTAATTGTGACGATCAACAAGCTACGCAAAAATCAAGCAGCAACAAAAAGGGGAAGTTGCTGATGTTGTTTGTTGCTGCTTCAGCTGCAATTGGCTGCCCCGCGCAGAGAAACCAGTTTCCCAGCTATACCCTGAACAATCCTTGACAACGAACAGGAGTAGTACGATTTTGCAATGAGCTTTGGCAGGAAGGCACATAAATAATGTTCCCAATTACTATAATTTTACAATGAAACTGATTTCTGATTTTTAGAAATGTTAATATTTGGGGAATACAGTTTTCTATGAATTTCCCTATATTTTATGGTTTGCAAATTTTAAGAGTATCTTAACTTCTTTAATCACCGCTTTGCTTAACATTCTTATAATTTTTCTGCTGTTGTCTGTTGGCTTTTGCCCGCTTCCTTTTGGAATTTCTGCTGTTTTATGAATGAAAATGTTTTATCCCTGCTTGTTTGCGGTTGGGGCATGCTTCCGTTAAGGCAGTCCAGAAAAAGAAAAAAAAAAACCGAGAGAAAAACAGGCAGGCAAAAGTGGCACGGTCAGTCTGCGTGCCCCGGGCAATTCCTGGACTTGCCTATGCAAAGCAAAGTATTATTATATATATAAATTCATCGCATTTTTTTTGAAGAGCCGGCAGTACACAAATCTTTTCTACTTCCGGCTTGGGATGAATCTGAGAGTTTTCACTGGAATTCTCTGGGACTCGTACTCGGACGCAGACTTGGAATCGGAAGACAGATAGTGACCTAACAACTTCCGTGTTACTTCCGCTTCTTCGGCCCCATCTTCCACTTCCGTTTCTAGCAATTTTAATTGAATTTTCGTGTAAACACACTGACTTAGGCAATATATATATGTATATATATATCTTGACCAGAAACTGGGATGGAAACCGATGCTGAGTCGGCATACTTCCGCTTACTTCGGCCACATGACGACGCCAGATTGCATAATTCCCTAGCCCAAAAAAAAAAAATAAAACCGAGAGAGAAGAATAACCCAAAATCGAGTAGGAGTACGGGTAGGGGGCGGGGGAAGTAGAAAAAAAACAATGTGGAAAAGGAAATGTATAGAAAAATCATTAACGCACAGACAAAAGATAACAGAGGGTACCAGGGGATAGGATATAGCGGAGACTACCTGATGGAAACACACTTGTGGCAGGCGGCAGGCTGCTGCCATCTAACGGTTGGAAAATCGGAAAAATCGGAAAATCTCCGGCCCGGACGTTGATCGTCGTGTGTGCGTCAACGCCCTCATGGGAACCAAAAAAACCCACGAATGAATTACGGGGCGGCGGGGGAAAAACTCAACCAACTGTTGCCGCTGCTGCCGGGAAAACAGAGCCCCGACATCTTCCGTTTGTTGTGTGGAAATTTATGTCATTGATTGTCCTTTAGATTGGCTGTTATTGATAGCACACCAGATGGGGCGAAAATGCGCAATACAATGCCGAGAGCAGGTGCTCTCGATACTTAGCCAAAGTCATCGTCAGGTTCTTGTGAATGCAGCCAGGTGTTCACAGGTGAATCAAATATGGATTCATTAAGTTCAGCAATCACATTAAAAGAGGCATTATCATTATTATCATTAGTACATTTGTTTTCCCGAGAAATACTAATCACTTTTACTTTTAAAGTGCCATTAAATTCATGAGCTCTTAAAACACAATTTATGGCAATATATAAATAGTAGAGCGGTACCTTGTACAAAGATCGTTCCTGAAACGATTTAAGTCCCTCTAAGTCCCTCCAAATTGGCACCACTGCCTCGTGCAACTGAAGACACCTCACATCCGCTGCGTGGAATGGCATTCCCGGCATTCAGGCAGCCACATGAGGCATGACAGCAATGACGCTAGAAGTAGCTCCAAGAATTCCATTGTGGGGAGTCCCCCCTTCACTCCCCCTTCTGGAGGTGGAGGTTGTGTGCGGGGTTAATTTGATTCAATTAAAGAGATGGAATGGAAGAAGGGTTCCCTCTTTTTTCGCAGGCGGCTTTCATTGAAATCAAAAGTCACAAAAGTTTGTCAATGCTTGCCGCATCACGTTGCATGCGTCCAGCTGCTGGAGGAAAAAAAAAAGCTGTTGGTTTGGGAAATGGGGCTAGCCGAGGGGGGGGCAAAGAGGAAAAACTCTTTCATTATCTTTGGCGCGTTCTCAACTTCCGTTGGCACTGCACTTTGACACATGAGGCTAATTGTTTGACTGCTCGGGAAGCGGTACACGCGTGCTGCTGATGGATACCGAGCAAATTATAAAGTGTGGCAGCAGCTTGGACCCCTAACTCCCCGCCACACCACCTTATTTGGGGAGCTGCTAAACCGGAAATCCGGTTGCCTTGTCTCCCTCTTCTCGCCGCCTTTCTTGTGTTTGCTTTTTCCCTCGCTTTTTGTGTTTTGTGTTGGCTTGGCAAAACTTTTACTACTCTTCCAGCTTCTTCGCCAGCACAGAAACTTTCGTCTTGTTTACAAGTTGATTCTACTCGTGCACCAAAAAAAAAAGAGTAGCATTGTGTTACTTGTAGCTTTAAAATTTATAAAATTCCAGGAAAAATATATAAATATAAAATATATAAATATAGATTATTTAACACTTTATTATCAGTTAAGATTCTGAGCTAAAATTCATGCCAGTAACGATATAAAGCCTAGTCAAATTAGTACCAATGCCAGGTGCTTTAAAATCCCATATAAACCTAATCAGCAACACATTTTTCTCTGCGTGCACCTATTGTGAGCTGCCCAGAGATGAGCTGATGGCATTGGAATGCCGATGAAGCATGTCTTCTTTGATATGCTGCCCCTGCCCTGTGATTTGCTTATCAATATGTAAAATTTTATACGAATAACGGTGATGTCTTTGAAGTGCCATTTCCCGACACAACAACACATGAAGACATAAACAAAAAACGAAAAACAGAGAGAAAAAATTCACTGAATAGGGGGAAAGAAATCTCAATAAACATGCTCGAATTTCAAAGAATTTCTCACGCTGCTTACTCAACGCATCCCCCTTGGAACTCCACTTCTGGCATATCCTGTCAGGGGTGGATTGACAATGGCCTCATAGCTCTGCCCCCCTCGGAATCGAAAAAGAATCTCAGCAATGCCCGAAGCTTCTGCTTGAAATATGAATAATCAGAGTGCAGGACAAACTCGTCGCCGGTCGAAAGGGTTAAGGACTTCGGCAGGTGCTGCGTTTGAAACTGGGTCAAAAATGCGTGGGAAACGGGGGAGCGAGTGTAGAAAAAAGGAAGTTCCGGAAGCAGCATTATAAAAAAATCAGGAAGTAAATACAACTAATAAAACGTATAAGGAAGGCAGGCAGACGACATCCGGAGCAGAGCGAGACGGAGAAACAGCAGGGAATTGTCATAGAGAACTACGGTTCAATTGAGCAAAAAGGTAAAAGGTCAGGCAACCTGTTCCGGGGACTCACTTCCGGTTCGTCCACGGCTAATCCCTTTTTGAATACGCTGCAGTTTAAGTGTGTGAGTGCGAGTGTGCGTGTGCACTCACTTATTTACTTCCTCCGTCAGTTGCACTAAATCACTTCCGGACTTCCGGTATGCGCTCTACCGAAAAAAAAAAAACTAAAGGAAGGACCTCAAGGAATGAGACCCTAAAGAGCTCAGGTAGCAGCAGGTGCAAGCCGAAGAAACCCAAAAATAATTTGAATAAAAATCAAGAAAAAAGTGGAAAGAGATAGTGGAGCGAGGGAAATGAAATTGAAACCAAACAAAAGGCGAAAACCCTCGACAAAAAGGGATAACAAAGAATAAAAAGAAGAAAAAACACAAGGTGCGCGACAGTTCCACTTAAAAAATTGATTGCTTTCGATAATTTCATTGGAAACCTGTTGTTGTTGTCGCTGTTCTTACTGTCAAGCATCACTAACAATAAAATCGAATGATAGAACGAATCAGGCTCTGGAGTGGCATCCTCGAAAAGCACCCATCGGTTGCTAGTTGTTGGTTTTTATGTTACGACCAGGACACAACACAATGCATAAGTTTTTATTGGATCCCGATCCCAACTTGGGCAAACGCCACAACAGAGCCCAACTCTTTGGGACTCCCACTCTCGCTACGAGTATTGGGGAATTCAATTAATGAAATGTATTTGTTGGGGAGCAAACAAACAAACAAACAAGACACCAACGATATCCTCCAGTTTGGAGCGACTTTAGTCGTCTCAGTTATGTTAATCAAGTTGCCATCATTGTGTTGACACAATCCTCTATTATCGAAGGGTTCTAAGCATTCCAGTCTCTGCAAGCTGCCTTTATGGTTTGTTTATCATATGGTAATTTGGCAAATAATCAAGCGGAGCATCAAGAGGATAATAAAAGGCTTTTTGGGTCTAAAATCAACTCCTAAACATATTAAATTTCATTGATTTTTCAAGTGTTTTAGCTACGCTTTAAGGCAATTTATATTCCTTATTGTATATTCTTGCTTTATAGCTAAGCTTTCCTCCAATTAAACTACATATTTCTAACCGATTTGCATAATTTTCTTTTAAAGGACTCTGAGGATGATTTGCCCATCTGTGCACCGAATGCAGTTTGCTCCAAGATCGATCTATACGAAACCCCGTGGATCGAGCGACAATGTCGTTGTCCCGAATCAAATCGCATGCCCAACAACGTGATCATCCATCATCACAGTCATTCCTCGGGATCGCTGGATTCCCTAAAGTACAGGAACTACTACGAAAGGGAGAAGATGATGCAGCACAAGCGAATGCTGTTGGGTGAATTTCAGGATAAGAAATTCGAAAGTCTGCATATGAAGAAGCTAATGCAGAAGCTGGGCGCCGTCTACGAGGATGATTTGGATCATCTGGATCAGTCGCCGGACTATAATGACGCCCTGCCCTATGCGGAGGTGCAGGATAATGAGTTCCCCAGGGGATCGGCGCACATGAGGCACTCCGGGCACCGGGGATCCAAAGAACCAGCAACCACGTTCATTGGCGGCTGTCCCAGCAGTTTGGGCGTGGAAGATGGCCACACCATCGCCGATAAGACTAGGCACTACAAAATGTGCCAGCCGGTGCATAAGTTGCCAGTTTGCAAGTAAGTTAAATTTACATCCCTAACATTATACACTTTGGATATGATACCAAAGTTTAAGGTACAGGTTTCTAATTGAAATATTTTCATTTTCTTCCAGACATTTCCGTGACTACACTTGGACTTTGACAACAGCAGCCGAGTTAAATGTTACGGAGCAGATAGTCCACTGCCGGTGTCCACGGAATTCGGTGACATACCTGACCAAGAGGGAGCCCATTGGCAATGGCAGTCCGGGCTACAGATATCTCTTCGCCTGCTCTCCCCTGACGGTGGGTTTTAAATGGAATATTTCTTTTAAAAATAATGGCTATAATATGTACATTTTTCGTTTATACAGCGGCTTCGTTGTCAGCGAAAACAACCGTGCAAATTGTTCACGGTGCGAAAGCGTCAGGAATTCCTGGACGAGGTCAACATTAACTCGTTGTGCCAGTGCCCCAAAGGACACCGCTGTCCCAGTCATCACACGCAATCCGGCGTGATAGCCGGCGAGAGTTTCCTGGAGGACAACATACAGACATATTCCGGTTACTGCATGGCCAACGATTGAGTGCATCGCCCAAAGGATCATTCCACACATAATATATATAGAATACACTTTGTAAAGGAAGATAGAGTGAGCGGAGGAGCAGCAGCTACTATATAGATATCGACTGAGCCAATTGAGTCTCGCCAAGTTACCAACTAATGAACTAATGAGAAGGGAAAAACGAAGAAATACAAGCTAGGAACTTAAAATGCACTTCCACACAGATCATTTTCCAAGTTTTCCAGAGAGAGAGAGAGAGCGTGTTTCTTTTGCTACCAAATTTTGGTCATAAAACGTATGATATAAATATTTAATTAGTTTTAAGCATCGATATGTGCGCAGTTTGTTATACAAATAATTTGTAATGAATATTTATGAAAACAAGAGCAAAACCTGCAACGAAGGAGGGCATACATGCCCTCCACAATGTAATATAGCAACAAACTATACTTGTAATCTAACCCGCATAAATTGTATATATCTTAATATATGTCTAACGAAAACAGTTTCGATTATAATTTAAACGGAAATTACGCGGAGCAACGCAGCAAACGTCAAAGAGCAGGATGTGCCAAATGTTCAGATGGGGTGCACTTAGTTAACATAAGGATGTATCATTATTGAATAATTCATAGCGAAGGCAGTTTGAAACTGTGGCAACTCTGGAAGCTATTTTAGTGCAATTTTTGTGACGCCTTCAAAGCCACTTCACCGGAATTTGAGCAAGGAAATTAGAAATTTATTTAGAAATTGCGCAAAGGCTTTTAACTAAACGTATAGTAACCACCATGACTCCTCCTCTTCCCACTAAATTATGCATATGTACATCCATTTAAGCAACAAGATTTTATTTATCTTAAAACGAGCAACGAATTTTGTCGATGTTTCGGTTTAAACACTTTGTAAAAAGGCAAAAATAAACATTAATTTATGAACAAATGTCTGTGAAGATCTTTATTATTTATGTTGCTTGCAAGTATTTAATTTTAACCAACATCCAACTAGATTAACCCTCTAAGAAGGCTTTAATAATGGCTGTTTATTTGGTGTGTTATTTTATGCACATACTTTTGGACGTGCTTGTGGTGCTCAAAAACATTGCCTACTTCTAGGCTTAAGACTTGGCCAAACGTCAAATTTGATATAAAACGTAATGTACATTAACAAATGTAAATAACTTTACAAAGAATAACTAGGAGTTGCAAACCAAATATTGATTATTAACATTTAAATTAACGATCTTTAAGCCACAAGAAAATCAATTGTTGTTCATCTAAAGATTTATGCAACAGCAGTTAACTGAAGTGCACTAATTAAGTTTTCTCAAAAAAAAAAAAGTTCCATTAAAGATGGCTAAAATCAGAAATGCTTTCCCAGCAATGTAAAATCCTCCGGCATTACGTCAATCAGAAAAGCGAATGAAACCAATTATAACGCCATCAAATTACATTTCATGCTAATAACAGACAATTACAGAACTCGGGATTTGCTTGCTGGCTTAATTCTTGACCAAATTGCCACATGCCGCATGCCTTCTTATGCATCCATCAAAGTTATTCAACCGCAGAAGTGCTTTGGTTTCCCCTCTCTCACTCTCTCTCTAAACTCTGCTCAAGCAAAAACAATTAAAACTAAGGCAATTGCAACCGTAGAAGCCAAAAGCCAAAGTCAAAGCTTAAGCAGCTGAAAATGCAAATCATTGGACCAATGTTGATTAGAAAGCAAATGCAAATGGCGGCGCCTGAAAAAGAAGAAGTCAAGACCCGTCATATAATTAAATAAATACCTCAAAATGCTGCAGAGCTGGAGCATCGGATGTTGTCTTGGCCACAAATTCAATTACCGACCATCCATAAAAACAAGGCAACACAAAAAAATTATCAAGAATTATGTTTGGATTAGAAAAAAAGGCAAATATGTTTGCCCACCGAAAAGGGGAAGGTGTAAAAATATACAGTGCAAAAAGCCAAGTCAAACCATTAACAACGCTCACACAAAAAAGAGTACTTCTTTTTTTTATGACCATTACCGGAAGAAGTCGGAGCAAGGGAGAAATATGCCATCAGCTCTATGAGATTACGGCGAATGCATAAAGCGGATTTGTATATTAACCATGAAAGATCCTCAAAATCGTTTACTGTGCCAACTAATTAGCCAAAGATCTTTTTGAACGAGGGGGGAGGGAGGTCGTTTTTGGTAAGAAGCCGCCACAATTGCAGGCCCATATAGCCGCATGAAAACGGACAGAATGGGCACAGTTGGTAGACAGTTTATAGCATTAGCCCCTTAACAAGACCCAACGAACAAACTCACTCACAGACACTTAAAAACTTTAATTAGAGTTTAAGGAGCTCGCTGTTCATTTTTCATTAGGCCAGCTATGAAATTCACTCAGTTTTAGCCATCTGAACACGAACAGGCGGCACAGACACCGAAATTGCTAACAGTTAGCTGCAGAAATAATTCATTGTCGCCCATTCCTCGCCACGTTGTCCTCAATCTCGATCTGAGGTCGGCAATTTTCACTTCAGCATGAGATTCTTGTCCCCAGAAACCGATGCTTTTGGCCCAGTAAAAGTTGAAACATGGCCAATAGAAAGTAAGCGAGCTGTTCTATCTACAAGTGAATGTTCTCAAATAACCTAAATCATTAGGATGTTCCAGCTTAAGTTAAACTAAATAACATATTAAGGTTTGATTTAAGTAAATATACTTTACAGATACTACACTAAGCCAAGTTAATCTCTACAGTCCTCAAGTAGCGATTCCCCCCCAAATCATCGATCACCAAAATTCCTGAGAAATGATTATTTTGGCGAAAGTTTCATCACCCATCAAAACGCAGCGGGTCGAGTTGACTGACTTTGCTACTGTTGCACAGGTGGCGTCGATAACTAATTATTTCCACTCACCTTTCAGCAGCGAAGGAGGCAAAGAGCTGCTAAGGTGTTTGCATTTTCCATATTTATGAGCCATCATCGTTGACCGAGTATCTTCAACTCGCCCGCCCCTTAAAAATCGTAGGGATGCTAAGCCCCAGAGCTCGGATTCTTGGCCATATATTGATTGATTGGCTTTGATTATTGGCCAGACAGCCGATGGATTAAATTTGCATGGCAAAAGCGACGTAGGGAGTTAGTTATTGGTTGCAGGCTTTTTAAGTTATTGGATACCAGATTTATATGCATCATTAGAAAATGCCAGAAAATGCTTCTTCTCTTTCACTGCTCGTAACTTTCTTTCGCATCATTAAAATGAACAACAACAAATTGGGCGCAAAATAAAAAAATAATACCAAGAACTGTCCACAAATATCAAGAGTCCGAAAACAAAGTTGCATGTCTGGAAAGAAAAACTTATTTAGGCAATGGGAAAAAAGTTAAAAAAGTTATGTTAAAACATATGAGATAAATTTGTTTATTTTATGGCACATTTTAAAAGGCTAGATATTTTTCTAGAAGAGAATTAGAATTCATTTAGATTTAGAACATAAGTAAATAAATATAAATATTACTATATTTTCTATCCCTTGTTTCAGCTTTCAATCTTGCATTTATAAGTTACGAAAAAGAAACTGCAAGCAATATGTTTAAATGATATAATACTTAAAATAACTAGATTGCTATCTAGATTTTCCCAGTGCACTACTAAATTTCTTTCGTGTCCGAAAAATTTCTTCATTTGCGGGTCACTAATTAGACGCGATTTGTTGGCCCAAACCGACATGCAATCTCGCCCAAGAGGAAGGCGCCCCCCAAATGGCAGAGGATGGGGGGAAAAAGGGGGAGTTGGGAAGAGTTGGCCCTTTAAATGGCCAACATTTGCATAATTATGCGTTGTTGGTGGAAGGTGCTTATGCAGCTCAATGAATTTAATTGAGCAACATTAGGCCACGAATGGGTTGGGGATTCTGGCTCTTATCAATTTGGCCTGGGAGAAACGAGAAATGAGTGGAAACAGTAGCGATGAGATCACTCAAATATAATTATTCTTAATATATACATTTACAGCACCGTTTTTTTTTTTTTTTTGTTTTTTACTTCACCCATACAGGAAGCAGTCAGGTGAAGATTTCACCTGTTGCTTAGAAAGTGAAATTTGTGGATTTCAGTTTTCCATTTCTATTTCTTCTGCTTGCTTTTGGCGCTGTGAGATAATTCAAATGCGATAAGACATTAATCAATGCAATTAGCGTTACAATTGCTTATTGATATCCGTTTCGCTGTGGATTTTTCGGCTGGACAAATTTCCACAGATCTTAATGGCATTTTAATGGGAGCAGCGGGGTGAAAGTTTATCGATTTATTTTTTGGCAGCCACGCGAGCAAAATCTGTGATATGCAATAAGTTGCGTTTCCTAATGGCGAATCCAGACAATGCCATAAACTGCAACAATAAAGCAATACAGTAACAATAACAATAATTGTAATAGCCAAAGTGCAGTCATCGCCGATTCAAATGGAGATGGAAATGGAAATGGTTTTGAAGATGTGGAGATGGAAGTGCTGGCGATGCTGGCGTTGCAGGTGAGGTGCGGCCGCAAAACGAAAGCCGAAAGATACAAAGATTCAAGATACAAATCATGCATTACAATGGGTAAAGGCGAAGCCAGAGGCATTGAAATTGAAAGTAACACACGACTGCAGCTTGATGATGATTTTCTAATGCCACAAAAGCCAAGCCAAGATGACTCAAGTGCCTCCACTCCGTGCATCTTGGCGCATTTTCCCGAAAGGTGTTAAGTATGCAAATGACGAGCAGCTCTCGAGTTAACATCTCTAACTCAAAAGAAGAAGGAAAGAAAAAAAATAGGCAGTCATGTTGTAATATTTACAACCAAACAAACACACACAACCATATTCCGTGTGTGGGCGGGGTCAGCAGCGCCCCTTTTTGGCCCAAAAGCGAGTGGTAAAAGTGGGCAGCGATTTTGACCCCACTGCCTTAAAAGCGGCAGCAGATTCGCATCTTTCAGATACTTTTACATGTACTTTCTCTACTTAGACTCTGGCTGGCATCGCACAATTTTTGTTTCGGCCATTTCTCCTCCGCCTTTTAGGCCGCACCTAATCGGAATTTTGTGCGCCGGCGTAGAGGAGGTGGTTCCGGAGGAGGAGGAGGAGGAGGAGGAGGAGGAGACCCCCAGATCACCGGAGATCAGTGGCAGCGACAACGCTTTGATGTTGTAATTAACTTTCATTAGACTAAGCAAACAGCTCCGAGAATTGCAAGCCACAAAAAAATTATCGCAAAATTGTTTGTAAAAACTGAAAGAAATCTCTTCGAATTTGGAACTTCCGTAAGCGAATCTCGCATTTAAGTCTTAAGTTGGGTTTTTTCTTCAGGCCGCTCGTGCTTTTTGCCCTTTTTTTGGCACTTCCAGGTAGGTAAAGGCAAACTAAATTTCACTTTCGCTACACAATATCAACAGCGATTTAAGTGTGTGCTATATTTAAGTATTTACTTGGCCAAAAGTACACAAAGTGAGCTCGAAAAAAAGGCAAATAAACTTTGGCCAGAAATACCCTGCAAGTGCAAAAAGTGTTTATCGGTTTAGTTGTCTTTTGTAACCAATTGATTTTTAATGCGTTCAGAAATTAACAAACCCTTTAAAATTTGCATAATCAATAATGGGTTTAGACCATTCCTATCAGATAAATAGTTAGTTGTTGACAATAAAAGGTATCTCCCAGTCGAAAGCTAGATTAAAATGACTCTTTTTCTCCCAACATCTATTTACCTTTTTTCAACTATTTCTTTTGGTCATGCGAATTCGTTGCCAAGGCGCGTTGATTGTTTTTCTTCCCCCACCGCCGCCCATCGACCCAAACCCTTGCCGAAAAAGCTCGGAAAAAAGGTGGCCAAAAAAAAAAAGACAAACGATCCATGGGAAAGCCGCAAAAAGCAGATTCAAATGAGATGCGGAGAGTCTTGAAGTATTTGCCTTGATTCCGCTCAATTGGCAATTTCGGAAAGAAAGTCCCCCATGCGCGACCAAAATGCGAACCCGAGTGCCAGAATCCCGCTGAGCTGCAGTTTTGGCCAAGCGGAGCCACTTGGCCAACTACTTGACTACCCGACGATCGTGTCCAAGTGGTCTGCTGAGTAATTAATGATACGAACCCCGAGGTATCTTCACCCACTAGCTCTTCTACTCTTCTAATTAAATAAACAAAATGAGTGTTTGCGAAAATGTTTACCAAAAACCGCTGGGAGATAAGCCAATAAGCTTCTTTGTAATTAAAAGGAAACTTTCCATTTTTTTAGATAAAGGTTAAGCAATATAATTAACCAAATGGGTCCAAACTTACCGGAAAAATAGGGTCGGAGAAAATAAATTGAAATTTAAAACACATATATAAGTTAGCCAACTTTATTAAATATTATTTTGTAACATGTTGCATGTAACTTAGCTTCAGATTCAGCTAGTTTTAGGGCCAACTTCAAAAAACCTTTGCAAAAAATAAAAAACTTCAAGAAGATAAATATAGTATGCAAGTTTGACGTTTACTTTACTTTTCAAAAGGCAAATTTAAGAACGAGTGGGAAAAAATCACTGGAGGAAAATCAAATTAATGGAAAAAATATCCATTGACAGCGGCGGCTGGCAGAGAAGAAGAAAAATAGAAATAGCACCGTTGGAAAAAAGGAAAAATATAATTTAGGTGCAAGAGAAAAGGAAAAATATAATTTAGGTGCAAGAGAAAATTCAAGCGCATCATGCAAGCAAAGGTTTTTCCCCATCACCATCTCCATCACCATGCCATGCCATCCCATGTGATCCCATCCCATGGCTGGATGACAGAAATGATGATGGATACGCGTTGGCAGCAGCCGCCGGCCCAGAAGCCCCTTTGGACCCCCCTCGTCCTCCTTGCCAGTAGGTGTGGATATGGCAACAAAGCCGCAGACATCATCAGCAGTTTTAACGGCTGCCAAAGTTGCCAACGCTTCCAACTTGCGGGTGTTGCGGTGTCTCGTTGTTTCTGTTGTTGCTGCCTAGGTCTGTCATACCATCGCTGACTGACTGACTGGCATGTGAGGAAAGGTCTACACAGTGAGAAAAAACATGGCCCGGTTGTGGGAGAATCGAAGGCCAGAAGTTAAGGCATGCTGATATATAAGTAATGGAAAAGTGTGAGCTGGAATCCAATCATGCAAATACTTAATGAAATACTTAATTTTTAAAAAATTCAATAATATAAAAAAATAATAATAAACAATAAAATAATAAATTATATTAAATTAATAAATTACTATTATTCTAACACCTTTTAATTTGAGTTAAAACCCAACAAATCGTAATTCCCTAAAAGCCAATATTCTTGAACATGATCAAATAATATCCCATACTACAACTACAACTAAAATAATAAATTATTTAATAAACTACTATTATTCTATCACCTTTTTATTAAAGTTAATACACAACAACTCGTACTTCCCTAAGCTAAAGTCTCTATAAAAAAAACATTCTTGAACAAGTTCTTGAACTAAGCAGTATAGAATAATTTTACAATATTAACATTTTTATAATAATGGTTTCCAATTAATGTTCTCAGTGCACAAAGTTGTGTCGAGTGCATTCAGGTGACGTTGCCTTGCAATTGCACTTAATAAAGCCGCTTGCAACACAAAGCAAAAAAGAAAAAAAAACAATGTCAGCCAGCGAGTGCGCGAAAATGTTTCAATAATTTAATGCAAATGTGCAATAACAATTGCGCCCGCTCTGGCGCTTCCCTCATAAATATAATAATTTTCAAAATACATTTTTAATGAACTCATAAAATTCATTAAGATCCATGGCATGTTGTCAATCCTTTGTTTTACTGCGGATCTGTGTGGTCTCTTGATGGCTGGATTTCATGGTAGATGACAGATAAGTCAGATGGTGAATGCCAGATCTGTTTTCATTCGGCGACAGTTGCAACATAATGGAATTACCGCGATAGGATCTGCATTTCAGGGTAAATTAACTTTGAAATGCGATTTAAATAGGGTGCTTGAACTGGCGGAATAAGTAAGTAAGTAAGGTTTTAACAGATTAAAAGTTATTAAGCCCGTTCAATTAGTCAGTAAAAGTAGTCAGTAGTAGTAGCCCAATTAACAAATTGCTAACTTACTTTAGCATAGACCAAAGAAATCCAAACATGTTACGCAATCAAAACTAATATTTCATTAATGTATAAATATTCAGAATTAAAGAATGTGCCAAATTGCTAAGATAATTGCCTTTTGTTTTCCCCTACTAATATTGGAATAATTATTTATACAAAAATCGGCCTTTTACTACTAAAACTACTACTACTTTTACTACTAAAATATACTAATATTTCAATAATTATTTATACTAAAATCGGCCTTTTATCGAAGCACCTTTAAATCAATTCCCTTTTAAATACCACACTAAGTCGTTTAGAAATAATCCACAGATAACCGATTAATCTTCATTAATAAATCCGTGATGAATATGAGAAACAATCTGGGTATTATGGTAATTCGAGCAACAACCTTTCACCATAAAACGCATTTCTGTCCACAAATAAAGAGAGCGATGTTGTAGCTGCCATCCTTTTCTTGGTTTTAACCAGTTAAATGGACTTTTCCTCGGAAATGTACGAGAAAATTAAATCAAAACATCTGGACAGCTTCCTTTGGCACATTTACAAATTAAAATTGAAAACCAGAAAGGACAAAGCAAACAGCCACAAGAAACGGACTCTCACAGTGCGACAGAGAGGGGTGAAAGGTGGAGAAAGAGAGAAAAGATAGCTACCAATTGAAGTCGAGCTTGAACTATACGCAAAATGACTTGGAGTAGGAAAGGCTAGTGGTTAATTAAGAGCGTGGGACGTTGGAGAAAAACCACGGAAAATATGCGTTCAACTTGGAAAATAGAAAACTGACAGGGACAGAAACCCGGAGAGGGAAAAGTGGGAAAATCAAGAAATATGATAAACATGCGAAACATTTTTACCCGGCCAATTTCATAGCTCTTCACCAAAGATTGTTTTTTTTTTCTTATATTATTTTTTCTTTATTTCTCCCTGAAAACGGGGTCAGGAAAATCACTTTCATTGGGCTTAGAGAGTTGGTAAAATCGTCTTTATAAAGCCATTTTAGAAACCATTGTTTGTACGATCGCCGAGAATGCAACGCATAACGAAAGTTCAAATATGACACTAGAGATTGGAAATTGTATTAAATAATTTGCATATAAACCAGTCTAAGTCGAGGTCAAACGATACACGTAAATACAATGTGTAACTTCCCCACTCATAAGTTTTCGTTCTACTGGACAGTTACGAAAAAGAGAAGCGACAAGGCTAAAAGAAATGCAAATGCGTCAACACCGCACACAAAAGCCGCTCAAAAGGCCAAGAGTTGTCCAGTCTGTTGGCCAGTTAAGTTCAACTTCTCACTGGGTCACGGCGTTTGACACCTTTTCGATACTTTCGGGGGTTTCGGGAGTCCAATGATCAGTGGTGCAACTTACTTAAGAAGTTATATTCAAAATATTTGGGCCAACAACACATGCATGTTGGCTTCCAACTCAGAGTAAAGATAGCCAAAAGTTTATGTTTTCAATAAAAGTCGTAAGCTAATAGGCTAAGCACAAAAGCTACAGCTTATTTGTTAAATCCTAAATGAAGTACACAAATCCATTATGCGAAATTACATATCTTAGTTAATTATGTTTGGCTTCAAGGCTTTTGCTCATCGAGTATTTTGATTGTGCTTTAACTTTCTTAATTGATTTCGAATGAATAAAACGTGTAGGAACTTAAGTATGTGTAATTGTAAACTTGATGACTGAAAATTAAAGAATAAATTTGATGTAAAATATGGTATTTCTCCAAAATACATAAGCCTCAACAACTGAATTATCCTCATAGCCCAGGGATAATATAAACTAAAACCCGCGTATTAAGGGTCACATGAACACAGGGAATGACCACTAAAAGATGACCCCGAGTGCTAAAGACAAGGATTTACGATTTAATATGGGTCATAAAGATATTACACAAGTAAATAGCCGCCTTGAGCAGTCCGTAAAGTCGCTAATACAGTACTATAAACCCGGAAAAAGGAGACCAAATCCGAGAACAACTTCATTACGACTGACAATGATTAGAGAGAGCAGCGACAATTTGGCCAAGTTTATTGCAGTTCATTTCGGTCCCACAAACTCCCGCGCGAAGGTGATAACTTTCAACGGTTTCACGTTTGAAATTGACTTTGTAGCTGCCTACTGCAAATGCAGCTACTCGTACCACTCGACTCTGTGGGAAATTAATGAATTAGGAGGCGGCGTACAAGAAACAAAAAATGGAAATAAGTAATGCTCACATTACATTAGGCAGTAAACAAATACACAGAGAGAAAAGGAGTCCGAATACAAACAAACAGGCAATACAAACAGTGATATTTCTTCTGTTCTCAAACTAAAACACCTTTCAGTCATGTAAAAGAAACTAGTGACGAAAGCAACCTATTTGGGTAGGTAATAAGAGATGGGAGATGGAGAGATGGGAAATATCCTGTAATATTTAAAAAAAAACCAAGAATATTTAAAACCATTTTTCCATGTGCAGCTGAAGAAGCGACGATGCCAAGTGGCAAAGCCCGAGTATCGCGACTTTAACTCATTTCCACGACACTCAAATGAGCAAAAATTATTGCGGTTAAGTACGCGAGCGCAGAGATTTTCCAACTTTGGCTGGCTAAATCGAAAGGTAAGCAAAAGAAATGTCCGTTGGCTTGTTAGAAGGAAAAGCAGGAAGAAGAAAAAAAAAGATAGAGACAGATAGATAGATGGAAAATTGCAATCCGTCGTCGAGGGAATTTTCTCCGTTCCTTTGTCGCCGTTCGATGGCAGCGCGAATCGTGAATTAAATTTAAACGGCAGAAAAGTACAAAATAAATAAATGGGACAAGTGAGCGAGTGGAGCGGCCAGCGAGATATTCGCGGGCGGCATGAGTGTGGAAATTATAGGGCCTCCTAAGCGTTCAGATCTAGCAGTTTCGGTTTGTCTTGTCATTGATACGATTTGGCGAAGATCGGGTCTACCTACGCGGAATGTAGCCATCGAAATGGGGATATGCAAAGGAAGTTGGGAATAGAAGATACTCAGTAATGTAGTTATTGCTGGCACAAAAGTAGAGATACATATATTGAAAGATTAAGATACATACTAACATTTGTGGCTTTCAAAGGAATCGCGTATTCAGTCTATCCAGCCAAAACTAAATATTGTACAACAAATGTATGCTCATAAGTAAAATACTACTTTAAGATATGTTATATGTATATTAATAAACATATTTGCTAAAGAACTCTCAAGCCCATCATTGCCACTTTTTTACCACCCATCCTAGGTAGCAATAAAAACTGAAACTTTTCACTCACTCTGCTGGCTGCTAACCATATCTAGCAGCTGATTGGAATCGACTAGATGGGCAGACAGGGAAATAGTTGGAGGAGCAGCGCGAGACTAGGAGGCGGGCGAGCAAATTGGCACATTAGACAAATTGTTGCCAGGATGGCAGAGCCTCCAAGAGCAAGGGGGCTGGCGGTCGGTACATCTCAATAACAATATCATGGCAATGAAAACCAAAACAGCAGCCGCAAGAAGCGAGTCAAGGAAAAGTTGAACACTGCCACATGCAACATGCAAAATGCCCAATGGAAAATCAAAGAAAGTTGAATGAAACTTGCCATCGCGATCGTCATAAATCAAACCGCAAAAAGCCCGCAAAGATTCATCAGTCAATCAGCCGAGTGGATCGGCAGATGCGATCAAATGTCAAGCCCACACCTCATGGCTTTCAACCTTATCCCGCCACAATTTAAGCCACCATTGACCCATTTTTCAATACCCATAGCTGCCATCATCGCCCATCTGCCATCTATGTACCATCTGCCATTGCCACTTGGGAATAGGCTACGACGATGATCATAATGACGAGGATGATGTTCCGTAACGTGTCGCCATTTAATTGGCTCCGTGTGAAGTTCAAGAAAACTTTGCCAAATACCCAGTTTGGTGCCACATGCCACCCCTTCCCTTCCCGCATTTCCTGCCCCAGTATCTAGTCTACGGCGACTTTGAAACTTTAGACTTGCTGGAACAAAAAGTTGGGAATGTGTAACTTTGAAGGTGTCGGCAGTATCTTTATATAGTTTTTGGAGATGCCCTTTAGGATTCCGGTGAATTTAACTATTATATCAAATATTAAATTTCTTATTAATTACTACGCACCTAGATAGTTTTTCTTATTATTAACTGAGAAAGATTTGCAAATATTTCAGATTCTTAGAGAAGTTGCACCAAATAGTTTTGCACTACATATCTTCATATCCTATCTTTTAAAATTCTATGTGCCTTATTATCAATACCATATCAGTAAGGGTATTATTGGTATTTGTGGCTGGCATCTTCTTGGCTCATCGGATGTCGTCTAAACAATTTTTCCAAAGAATTTTTCGTCATGCGCTTTAATTAAATTTTGTCAGCCTTCTTCTTTTTGTGTGGTGTCATGGCCCGAACAGACTTGCCGGTCTGCTCCGTGCTGTTTTGGCCCGGTCTTGTTGGTCTGGTTGGACGGACTTGTGGGTCTGGCTGACATTGTTGACAATGACTTTGTGTTGTGTGGCTGCTACTGTGATGTCACTCAAAAGACAAAAAAATAACAAAAACTAAAAGGCATTAAAAACACAGCAGGGCGACGTAGAAGTGGAAAGTGGGAAGTGGCACTGCAACCGGCTCAGATTGCATGGCATGTCCAGGAGTCAAACCAAATACATAATTACAAATTCATTTGGCACAATTATGCGGCACAGTTGCAATTGCCAAGTGCAATTGTTGCACACACGACACAGATTTAATTGCATTTGCCAAACGGGCGCAACAAGTGGCAGAGACCCTGCCGCAAAAAAAAAGAAGTTAAATAAGTAAAAGCCTAGCACGCAAGAACTAAGAATTTGGCAGTGCTGGCGGTAGTTAATCTAGGTACAAGGTACTTGCCCCAAAAATGGGTACACTTCAGTACAAATAAATATTCTTAAAAAAAAAAATGTTTGAAAATATTACACATATTCAGACACATATTTATGGAGCCTCATTTGATATATTGTTGAATTAAATAACAATTTCTGATTTTATTAATTGATTTTGGTTGATAAACATGGTGTACCTTCTAGGGACAAAGTTCTACATTTTCAAGCTCGGCAACACTGAAAACGACCAGGGTAAAAGGCATGAAAATTGCTACCTCGGCAGACTGTAAATTAAAAAACTTAATGCGAAAGGCGAGGATTGTGAATTGAGGAGTCGAGCGAGTAGCAAATTAGGGAAACTCGCAACATTTGCCACGATTTTAATTTGTTTTCGGCAGCCGTAATTCATTTGCAGGCAACGCATCGCGATAAATGGAAATGGAACGCAATTAGTTCGTGGGGGGTGTCGTTTTTACTACTGAGTATCTGGTGGATGCACAGATATAAGGTTGCGATAACCGCAACTGGTTTTAGGCCGATCTAGCTTATCTAGTGCGTATGCGCATATGGGAATCTATACAGGGATAGATTCTAGTTTGTCCAGTTCCGCTTTCACATGAGCTAAAACAGAACGCCGGCATCCCAATCGCGAGCATCATATAATCGGGAAATAAGTGAAATAAAAATGAGGAGGCCGAACCAGTTGGCATTGGATTGCTTTGGGGGAAAATTCAGACTCAGAATCGGTGGCATTTCCACTTTCATGTAATCTCTCCTATTTGCACACCCAGAAAATGTTTCAAGATTGAGAACACAGCTTAGTTCCGCAGGTTTAGCAAAACATAATTAATACAACTAAATTGATTATGCTTCTGGTGTAGAATGACTTCTAAAGTAAAGAAATGCACAAAGCGTTGAAGTCCTAAGAATATTATTTTAAAAATAATATATATGACTCAAAAACTGTATATAGAATAGTTTATATATTTGTATAAGCGCATAATCTAAACTTAATAATCTAGTCCTGTAAAATGTAGCTTAGCCGCAAAGTGATCAAATAAGATTACTTCATTTTGAGGAACTGAACTTTGGCTGCGGCACAAATCAGCGAATTGGTTAGCTCACAAACAGTTAGAACAGTTGCCAAGCCCAGGCGATGATCATTTAAGCCAGTTAATGGCTATCTGCACCGTAACCCATCCGTCCGCTGGAGCATTTGACCCACAATTGCCGGCCACCACCAACTGCTCCACTGAGTCTAAACATCTTCACATCCTGAGCCACCGAAAATTGCCGACTTAAGCATTTCGAAATCAATTTAGCAGACAATAGTAATTACCGCAGCAAAGCCTGTCTGCCCGGATTTGTATCTGGATCTGGATGTGGAGTTCGTTGCGGATGTGCAGAGAGCTTAGCTTTGTGGCTCTTATGGCGCGGATTATGCAATGGGCACGTCAAGAGTTGGCCACTGGTTTGGACATGATTGTTTCAACACCAACTGCGCCTCTGGGAGTCAACGAACCTGTGACAGCTGGGCGCAAAAATGGCGCAATCTTTAACCAAACCAAGGAAAATATAGAAAAAAGTCTAAGGCCTACAGCCATTTCCTCCACATATGCAACGGTACCTGAATATAAACCCAAAGTGGAACATTAAAGAACTGGCCCATTGCGAAACTAACCAAAAAAAAAGGAAAATAAAACCAAAGAACAATCGTGATATGGTTAAGTATTGCGACTACCAGATACCCGCTTATGTATTTATGTACTCATACTTTATATGCAGAAATTAGCCGGAATCCAAAATGTTACAAGGCATGCAACTGAAGTCTCATAATTAAGGCAATGAAATATTAATATGTATTCACCCAACCGGTTGCATTTAATTTGGCTGAAAACATGAGTTATGCTAGTAAAGCAAGATACATTCTGTCAAGTTTTAATTAGTGTTTAATATTATATTGGTAGAGCTCTAAAAGTAGGACATTAAAAAATGGGTCTCTAATCTCGTAATTATGGATAACTAATACACTAATATCCCACCTTATGTATATGATTTCTGTAGGTTAATTTATTATTATATTAATATTAAATTAACCCCTTGAATATAAGGTAGTAAGACAATGTCGAATCAAACTTGAATCTCGAGCTTAAGAGCCGCAGAAGAACAGTTCCCAATCCCGCCAGGCAGTAGCGGCAACTGCCACACGTATATTTAATAACAAATACTTGGTGGACTGAAGGAGGAGGAGAAGGAGGAGGTGGAGCAACTGCAGCAGGAGCAGCCGCATCAGCGGAGGGGGCGCCGCTAATGAGCGACAGGCGGACAACCCGAGGCGTCAGATCTGCCGGCTTCAAGTTACTATATATATATTCCCTCGATCCGTCGCCCGGGAACACTTGTCATAAACAGCTAATAGACGCGTGCAGCGACAACTTGATTAATTGAAACTAAATGTGTCCGAGTCCGAAGATTGCAGCTAACGCTTCGTGCCGGCCAGCAATTAGAAACGGTAAGAAAAAACTCAACTAAGCTCGACTAAACCGAACTGAAATGAAGCTGAAACTAAACTGAACTGAAGTGATATGGCAGGAAGTGCAGCACACAGCTTGGGCACAATTAAACAAATGACGAATGCCATCAAATTGCATGTAAAATGCTGAGATGCTAAAATTGCTGAAATGGCAAATTGCAAATGGCCGAGGCGCCGCCATTCAGGATGCTGCAACGAGGGACCGACCAGAGATCACCTTGGTCATTGAACGCAGCAGCAACTTGCAGCAGCAGCAGCAGCAGCAGCAGCAACATGTTGCACATTCCCAACAATGTCCGTTAGTGGCTGGTGCAGTTTTAATAAATTTAAATGTGGCCAACCAGCTAGCCGAACAACAAAGCCGTGTCATTTGAGCGGCCAACAAGAATTGGTACTTGCCGCCAAGGTTGCACGGCACGGAAAATGCCACCAAGACTAGTCATCAACTGCGGGTATTTTTCACCTATCTGTGAGATACATGTTATTTACATCACTCGGTGTATGTAATTAGATGATAAATTTAAGTGAAATTTAAATATCAATCTTTTTGTATTATAACATATCCATTAAAAAAGAATTTTTAACTACAGAAGTAGTTACCCATGAAATTCTTATGGCTCATTGGTTATTTACGAGCTCCTCTTGTGAAATTAGTTACCTGCAACTTGCGTAATGCACGGCAGCAACTTGCAATTGTGGCAGCGACACCAAAAGAGTTTTTAGACTGTGATCAGGCACTGGCCATTTCACAAATAACAGCTTATAACAGTAATAATTCAAATTAATTTCGCGCCATTTGAAATCATTATGTGATAAAGAGAAGATACCGCAACAAACCAGCTACTAGAGTGGAGGAGTCGCAGCAGCAGCGGTATCAAGATCGCTATTAAAATAAAAATGAAGACAAAACTTTGGCAGATAGAAAGAAAAAAGAAGCATCGCTTAAATGGAACCAGGAAAACCCGGAGCCAATAAAGTCTTGGGCAAAAGGAAAAAGTTGCGCACAAAAATTACCGCCAAAGTCCAAAAGATCAAGCCAAGGGGAAATAAACTACAACAACGGCAGGAGGAAAACGCGGCTGGAAAAAAAGAAGATTGCTATTGGCACTTGAGCAGCAGCAGCCGCAGCAGCAACAGCAACATCGTGCTGCGTCTTCCTCTCTCTTTCACTCATTTAAGCCACACTGCACTTAGTTATATGCATTAAAGGATTAGAAAATTCCAAACTAAGTATTTTGTTATTAGATAATTATAAGCATGCCTAAAGCAAAGTTGGAAAAATAAACTTCTAAACTCATAGGTATATTGAAGAATATATGTATTTTCTTCTTTAGGTTCAAATTTGTCCAACATTTTTACTTTTATTTAAATTAGAAATTATGTGTATTTATATTTGTTTTAATTAATTAATATTTATTTCCTAAATTGGTACAATGAAATATAAACCAAGTTTATCGCTTCCCCCAACTGATGAATATCTTAAACTTAGTGCCATATTTTTTTCAGTGCCGATCATGCTAAACAGTTGCTGCCTGCAGTAAAATAAGAAGAAGACGGCATGGAAAAAGGGCAAGAGCATTTTCCTGGCGCAGTAAAGTTCAAGAGTTGCTGCGCTGCTGCATCAGTTGCTGCTGTAGTGTTGCTGCTGCTGCAATGTTGCCGCTGCTGCACTCGTTGCTGCTGTTGTTGTACTTAGATGATCGTCGGTCGCATATTTTATAGCGAGCTAGGAATGCAGACGCCGCCATTGCGTTGATGTTGCTGCCTCTCTGCTCTGTCCGCTGCATATGCACAAAAGATGGGCGACGAAGAAAGTTGCAGCCACGCAACAGCAGCAGCAGCAGCACCCACTCACTGCAGCAGCAACAGTTGCAGCAGGAGTCAGCCATTCCATAACGATTACAAACGCCTTATGTGTGTCAGAGACGAAAGGCAAATAGGCGACCAGTTTTCCAGTCATTACATGCTAATGAAGGAAGCGCCTGCAGCCTTGTCAACATTCTATCATTCTACCATTTCCCCCCACCCGCTCCAACACTTTTTTTCGGTTTCCAAGACGCCTCTGGGCCCTCTCCATTAGGGGTCACTAAGAAGGGCTAAGGAGCCCAGCCTCTTTCTCACAAATTACACCGCATTGCCGCTGGCAAGACACATTCACAAAGCCCAGAGCAGCCAGCCACTTGCAACCAGCAACTTGCAACTGGCAACTGGCAACTAGCAACTGGCAACACAACACAACGCAACACAACAGAGCAGAACAAACATTTCCCGCATCTATCAGGTGCATTGATCTATGGCTATTTTTTTAATTAACGCTCGGTTTCTTTTATTGCGCGCGGCTACGTGAAAAATGGGAAGCTCCAGAAAATAGCCTTCCCGCTGAACTTGAGCTTCAGTTGGCAACGTTTTCTTATTAGTTCATTTGTTATTGTTTTATTGCAGTTCCCAGGCGGTAGGGTAATTGTTCGCAGCCAAATAGTTGGCTAGGAAAATGAAAGGAGACTCGCTGGAATGTTTAATGGCATATTAGATGCTCTTTGGAATCGGGGGGAAAACATACTTGAGATGCCTTGGAAATAAAGAAATTCGATCTAGGAAATGAGGTCGAGGAAAGAAGCTATATATATTATTTATTTGGAATTTATTAAAATATATTTATTGATCAGGTTGTAGTAATTATAGCTCTCGAATGTTATGGTTTTATACATATTTTTGTTTTAAGCTATGCCCAAAGCACTCTTTGTTAGTGTATAAATAAATATGAGAGCATTGTGAAATGTAAATGGATGAGCCGACTGGAGTTCATTAGATGTTCTAAGCACGATTGGGGCTATAGATCACCCAGAGGGAGAAAGGTCTCGAGAAACGAAAACAGAAATGATACTGGAAGAGAGAGAGTGTTCAATGTAGAGCTACCATACATATTTCTATTTCCCATTCTACAATTAAGAAGGCCGCGACAAATTATGTTTAATGCGAAAGCATTTAGCTAAATTGAACCAGAGAGAAACCAAGAATTTTCAGCTGCTTTTGGCCAAGAGGTGTTACGTGTTAGCTCGTCTGGTTCGGCTAGTACCAGTCCAAATCGATGACAGACTAAACGAGCCGAGTTGACATTGAAGCGAAAGCAGCTCAAGAATCAGGCCGTACACAGAAAAAAATAAATCATAACCTAAATTTTCTTTCGGTTTTTAGGAATTTTATGAAACCTCGTTATCACTTGTTATCACAAATGTAAATCCAAGTGGAAATTATCTTTATCTTAATCTATAATTACCCATTATTGTTCTCAAGTTACTGAAATTTTCTGATCTTGCTAAGTTCAGTAATTGAGTGCCTGTTTTCGCAGTGTATCTGCCGTATTCCTCGCTTGGCCGACGTGTGTCTGGAATGACTAATTGAATAGTGCATGGGCTCGTATATCTCGCAGATACGTATCCGCCAGATACGTTAGGGAAGGCGTGTGCCCGGCCTAATGGCTTAGCTTAGCAACATGTTGCAATTAGCGCTCTTCGTTTGGCAACATTCACTGCCAAAAGCGCGCAACATGCACAGAGAAACATAAACACAAAGAGAGTGCTTCATAATTTTCTCTTTATCGAACTCCGCTCGCCGGTTGCGACGACGATCCCAATCGGAATCGCGGCTCGCAACATGTTGCCTTCAAACCGGTCTGGCCATGAACTTGGTGAAAGAAGCTACCATGGCGAAGCTCCAGTTGGGAGAAAAGTCTGCGCCGCGTTTTCCGCTTGGAAATTTTTAAAAGACGCTGCCATCCAGCGGCCTGGAACATTTGTAATCCGACGTTAGAAGTCTGCGGATCGTGGCCAAAAAGCAGAGTGTCCCCAGCCAGCTGGTAGAAGATACTGTCATTCCGACTCCTCCTGACTCTGGACTTCTCGCGTGTGTGTCTGTCTGTGTGTCCGAAGATTTGGAGTTACTGTTAGTTGACACTAATACGAGAGCGAGTGAAATACGAGAAATACAAGAAAAACCGAACGTGAATCGCGAGTGCAAAAAGTAAAGAAAATAGAAAGAAGAAGAAAAACCCAAACAAACAAAAAAAGAATAGTACGAAAAATCGATATAAGAAAACCTGAAGAAAACGAAACTCAGCAATCGTGGTCAAAATGGTGCGGTTAAGTGCAGCCTGGAGCTGCTGTTTTTTGGCCCTGATTGCGTTGGTATCCACTGTCGCCTCCTCCGCTGCAGATTATCCGGGTGTCATCGAACTGGTGGGCTATAGCAACCGCCGCGCACGGACTTACTTCCAGGAGCAACCCCGCTCCAATCCCAATCCCAAGCCCAGTTTGACTTCGGCCAAAACCCGGGCGGACATTGAGACCGTTAAGAGGAATATCCGTAAATACGATCGTTTGCTAGAGTTGGATACGAAAAATCTGCCCGAACAACAGAAGGATATGCTCGCCAGGATTGTGGAGCGAGTGGCCAGGCTCAAGGAATCCCTGGACATTGAGGAGCAGCAGTTTAACCAGCAAGAAGCTACCTCCTCCAGGAGCAGTAGTAGTACCACCACTAGTACCTCCAGTACCCAAGAATCGCAAACAGAAGCGGAAACGGAGAGGGATCAGGAGCCGATCGAGCAGAGCACACAGCTGCCCACTGGAGCCACCGAAGCTGAAACGGATCCCACCCTAATCCTGGACGAAACCACGCTGCTGGAGCTGCAGAACACGATGAACGAGCAGGCTGCCTTGAGCACCATAATGAAGGAAATGCCCACGACCACGGATATGAGTCAGCAGGAAGCGGAATCGGAGGCCACCGACGAGGAGGGAGAGACCACCTCACCCAATCTGACCACCCAATCGGAGGCAGCGACCACCAGTGATGAGTCCCTCACCGATTCCACTGATCCCGATGATCAATTCGTAGCTGCCAGATCGAATAACAACATAGCGGCCATAACGGCAGCGGATGATGCCGATGGCACCACCACAACCACCGCGAATACGGGCAGTCAGCAGCGCACGTTGACCACCATGGGAAAACTGAAGAATCGGGCGACCAAGCGACCCTTCGCCCACAAGGTCACTGCCGCCCTGAAACGAGGAGGTCAGCGTCCGAGTAGCGTGAGTGCGGCAGCTGCGAGTGCGGCAGCGGCCTCAAAACCCAGTAGCAGCACCACCGCCGCCAGTAGCACCACCCAAAAACAGAAATTGGCCACCAACAGTTTCCAGCAGAAGCAGCAGCAAGCGAAGCCACTGCAAAAGGTCACACCCTCAATTGGCGTAGGTGGGTCATCCAATCCGTCCTCTGCATCCATTCCCTCGGCTACCACGAATTCCGCAGCCCCCGCCTTGCCCATCGAGCAGTTGTATACCCGTACTCCCCAGGCCAATATC